>NC_000080.6:103352444-103462444 GCF_000001635.26 Mus musculus
CTCAGTAGCACTGCGTGTTGTCCTTGACCTCAGGATTAAGCCTCTTATCTCCCAGCTGATGACAGTTCATAGCTGATGGTCGCTGCCTGGTCAATGGTGATAGGGAGGTATAGTGTACTCCAGGTTGTAGTTGTGAGGGTCTAGCTGTCTTTCATTAATTTGGTAGCCTGTAAAGGCCATCACAAGTCCAGAAGCCAAGGTATCTCTCTCTAGTTGACCCTCAGCTCAATGCATACCGCTGCTTAACCCTACTTCTTTACCAGTTGTGTTCCTAAACATAATCTCTAAGAAGATAGTTGTTTCAGGTGGCTTCCTGAAGAACATCATCTATGAAATTACTCTAATTAAAAGGCATAAAGTTTCACAATATTTAAAAAAAATTTTTTTTTTGAGACAGGGTTTCACTATCCTTGGCTGACCTGTAACTTGCTATGCAGACCAAGCTGAGCTCAAACTCATAAACTCCCCCTCTGGTTCCTGATGCTAGGATTAGAGGCATTCAGCACCCACACCCAACCTAACATATTAATGGCAATGTTCATGATATGCCATGATCCTTTTTTACTTAGCGAAAATTATTATCATCGTTCCTTTTGTTGTGTGCGGGGTTGGGGATTAGGGTCTCAGTCATGCGAGGAACGAATTCTACCCCTAAGATATAAGCACATCCCATGAAAGTTATGCTCTAAAATTCATTACTCAGATGTTTTACATCTGGCTGCTACCCCAACAAGGCTGGGTCAAGAAGGTGACAAGTACTCCTGGCCTGCCTGGGCTACAGTGAGTTCATAGACAACTTCTTGTTACCTTACCTCAATATCAGCAAGAAAGTAAGTTACATAGGATGCCTCATGGCTGTCACCCCACCACTTGAGAGGCTGTGGCAGGAGGACTGCAGTGAGTTCAAGATCAGTCTGAGCTACACATGTAAACAGGACAAACTGAACAGAAGTGGGAAAGAAAAACAGTAAAAAGAGGGCTGATTACAGCCCTGGTCTAGCATCTGTTGAGGCCTAGTGCCAACACCCAGCACTAACAAAAAAAAGGAAAAAGAGAAAAGAAAAACACCTTTCTCCTCTAAACGCTCACTTTTTTATCTTTTAAATGACTTATATTTTAATAATGAAAATTTCAGCATAAGTTAAATGGATGTATGTTTCACAATTAGTTTTGTGATCTAAATGACAACTATTTTGTACCATAGCCCCCCACACACACATCAACTATTTTCATGGGGCTTAAATATTCATGATTTTAACTTTTTATGGTTCTTTTCTATAAGAGACAGCATTTATATACCCTTATGGGGTACATTATAATAATTTAATATATATATATATAATATACATTAGTCAAATCCAGGTAGTAAGCACTTCCATACATCTAAATATTAATCATTTTATGTGTTGGGAAGTTTTTACTCCTCCAGATATTTTGAAATAGAATATAAATAGTTTTAACCAATAGTGCTTCCCATGGTCACAGGAAATCAGAAGGAGTCTCCTGTCTCTGGTGGTGCCTTAAATTCTCTTTGTTCCCTTTACCTCTGTGTTACCTAGCCCAGGATCCCTCCTATCCAGGACTCCACCCCATTGTTTTCTGAGCTAGGTTTCTTGGTTTCCACCAATGAGAATGTGTGGGG
This sequence comes from Mus musculus, assembly GCF_000001635.26. Classification (NCBI taxonomy): domain Eukaryota; kingdom Metazoa; phylum Chordata; class Mammalia; order Rodentia; family Muridae; genus Mus; species Mus musculus. Next base: position 103,354,087 of record NC_000080.6, read on the forward strand.
TTTCTCTGTGTCTGAAGGGCTTCACATCACTTAGTGGTTTACGGGCTCATCCCTCTTGCTGCAAATGACAAGACGTCAGGCTTTTTGTGGCTGAATAATCTTTCATGTACTGCATTTTCTTTATTGTTTCATCCACTACTGGTATGAATCGAGGTTGACTCCACACCTTAGCTATTGTGAACGGTGCTGTAATAAACAAGGAAAATTTTGGTGTAATGCTTTTATTCCCCCACATTTGGATCATATGGAAAATCTATTTTTAAAGAGTCTTCATCCTGACTTTTGTTTATGTTCCCTAGTTTGTTTCCTTACCTGAGGGGGGGGGTGAACGAGAAGCTATCCTCAGAGAATACAGTCATTCCCCCACTTACGTACATACCTCTGCCTCTGATTCTGGCTCACTTCGGCCCTTTCTGTATACTGCTATGGGTTTTTTTTTTGAAAGCACACTATGTGATGGTCAATGTTCCTTAGGTAACTGGCGGTATGACTCAGAGATAGAACACTTCCACGGTATGCATGAGATTCTGGGTTTAAAGTCCAGCGCTGAAAAGCAGAAACCTGCTTTAAAAGTCTACTTAAAATCCTTGCTAGGGTGAATCCAGTTGCCACAACAGATAAACCCAAGCAGTGCCTCCTAGATCCACTCTGGCCTTTGGATGCACTTCCTCGTGCCCCCAGGAGGCTGGCTCCTGCTAACTGCATCAGCTGCACTCCTTGGAGGCCCCGTGCTGGGTCCAACTAATGAGGGAGGTTTCTCTGGAGACTGAAGAGTGGAGAAGAGGCTCCTCAAGGTGTTTTCTTTTCAGATTCTCTGCTTTGTCAGCACCTCTGGCAATGGCTGAGTCAGTTTCTCGGGAGGGGGGGGGGGGAGGGGGGCAGGGGGGGGGGGCTCCGGCCTGACAGCTCCTCCCAGGCTCCATTGTCAGAGCTTTGGTTCCCTGCCCCCATGCTTCTTCCCCGCCTCTGTGGACATTTCTGAGAGGCGTTCTTTCATTGAAATCTATTGATTTGCACTATCTGGAACAACTCGTTTTCTGAGAGAATGTGGCCACTATACCTCGCCTACCTTACTCATCACGCATGCCGTAGGCCAATGCACGTTAGATAGTATCCTGGAATCCTGGAGACACAGGAACTCTTGGAATGTTACCGGCTGGGATATGGAGTCTCCAACAGGAAGGAGCAGAACACTGAGTTGAAAGTTTGCATGAAATGCTGAGAGCCAGGTTTGAAAATGCCATACATCACTTTCCCTTGAACCCCGAGGGTAGAGTGAGTCACGAGGACCCCAATAGCAAGCAGGCTGGAAAGGGACAACGAATACTCAGGCGTCTCTGCTCGGTTTCTAAATTTAATGTCTTCTCTTTTATGTTAATTCTCTACCTTACTTATATATGATTGACTAAAAGCATGTTCTCTGAAGCCAAGTACACTCACGCCTCTGAGCAGCGGCATGAAGAAGGACAGCAAGAAATGAATGAGCAAATACTACATCAGGGTTTCTCCAGTTATTAAGATGTATAACTCTTATGAGATATTTACTATCTATCATTTCTCCCACTGAAATGCTTATTTTTAGTTTAAACAAATCACTGGGAATATTTATATAGGTATTAATACTTACATTTTCTGTCTATATCTTAGTATGTGTAGTTTTGTTATATCCAAATATTTAATATTTGAGTTAACATAAAATTATTCCTGTTTTATATTTATATCACTCCAAAGTATTTCACCCATGTTGTTATTCCTATGAAAAATAAAAACATGGTTATTAGGCCTTTTAATGATCTCATCCTAGTAAACACATATTTTTATCCTATAGCTTTCTCAATATTCTTTACAACGGTAACTACTCATAATCTGTTTCTGTGGTGATCTGTTCATGACTTTGTTTTGTAAGGATTTATACCTTCATGGTATGGATAAATGGATTTTTTGATAATTATTAAGCTAATATACAAATCCACAAACCAAATAAATTCACTTTATGTCTTTTGTTGTAGGCTCTGAAAAAATGTTGCCTTCCTGTTTCTAGTAGATGGAAACTACCTTCCAGTTGGTGACAGATGCTGACATTTGGTTCTTTTGAAGGGGTGTGTCTGCCCGATCTGGATGGCAGATGCTGCCCACCTGTTTTGCTAGACACTACACTCCTTGCACACTAGATAGATCCTGTCTTCTTGGTCTAATGAACAGATGCTGCCCTTCTGTTGAGGGTAGATAGCTGCTACTCTCCTAGTCGGCTAGGGCAGCGGAAAGGCAGTATCACCCTTCAGCATCCACTCAGGAGCTAGTAAGTGAGGCTCTCTGCTAGTGACCACTGGTACAAAGTATATTATAGACAGGATGCAAGCTGTAGCTACTTAGCTACTGTTGCCAACATGTGCAGATAAATGTTAAATATTATCTGTTGTCTTTCTTAACCTACTTCAAGGAGGGCACAAGGAGTCCATTTTTATATCAAGTTTTATCTAGATGATTTATAAATCAGATCACCACTGTGGGAATTCACAGGGAGAAATTTTCTGAATAAGCCAACAGTCACATCTACCTCAGTTTTAATATGGTCAACTAGGTTAGCCTCATTTCTATAAGGCAAAAGAAAAGTTGGTTTTCAGTGGAAGTAGGTACTGAATTAAGCATTAATACATGAAACACTGGCAGCATGCAACACTGAAGACTATTATTTTTACATGTCTCCTTGTCAATCCTTTTCTTCCCACAGAATTATAGTCTTTCCTCAATGGTATGAAACGTTTAATTTTGTATAAAGAAAAGTATAACAAGAAAATGAGACAGTAGTAAGTTCTAGATGTCAGCTCAACAATATTATTTATGATATAGGTACATCGTGAATTTGAGTTAATGTGGGAAATTATTTAAATCTTACTTAATAATCGATGTAAGACTTCTAAAAAGTGAACTTAAAATTTTCTAAAGATATTTATAGAATTCAAGAGCAAAACTATATTGCTGGGCTGGAGCAATGTCTGAATAGCTAAGAGCACTGGCTGCTCTTCCAGAGGGCTCTGGTTGGTGACCAGGACCCACATGGTGTCTCATTAGCCACTGTAACTCCAGCTCTGGGGGATCCAATGCCCTCTTCTGGTCTCTGCTCACACTTAAAACACATCGTACACACATACACATTCAGATAAAATGCCCATACACATAAAATAAATAGAAATAAATTTCAAAAGGATTTTGCAAAGAAAATTATTTTTGAAATGGAAGCGTTGTTTCCAAGTGTTTGCATGTTCTTTTGCATACACCACCTTTCCCTACCGATTCATATTGTAGGCATTTATCACAGACTAAGGATCATCCCTGAAACAGATTCTCCTTACTCAGACATAAAATCAACAAAAGAGGCTAGGTTTCTGGCCTCTAGGTAGGGGCACTAGATCCAAATCACCCCTCCACCCATCACCATGATTGGCCCAAGGATCTGTGTCCCATGTATGCCCTCTTGCTACTCCCTCCCCCCTCTTCAGGTAGGACTCATATTGCCAGCTCTACTGGTTCTCTGCCCAAACCCTATCCTCCCCTAAGAGGACCTTAGATTCACACTGCTAACCTGTGATCTACCTGAAGACCTACCCAGTGATTAGCTCCTGACTTCCTGGCCAACCTCCAATCCTTCCTTGTTAGGTAATGATCTCAGAGATTCCAACCACCCCACTTCCTTCCTTTGGCCCTTTGGGACCATCTCTATGCAGGGACTCTATATTCATACCACCAACTCTCCCATACCTGCTATTCAAACCATGCCTCCAGGTATGGACCCTACACTCACACCAACAGTTACACACACACACACATTCATGCATAGATGCATGCATGTACCAGTGCTCATACATAACCTGCCTGAGAACCATGCATCCCTGTCTGCCTTTTGGTTACCCCCCCCCACACACACACACACACACATATCTCTTTAGGTAGGAATCTTAGACTTGCATAGACAACTTTCCTGTCTCTCACTGCTTGAGAAGTCCTGAGAACCTACCCTACACTCCTGAAAATTGACTGTGAACATCTAACCTGTGCAAGGTCTGCTCCCTGAAACAGGGTCCACTATGTAGAGAAGGTGCCTGGCTCTTGTAATCTTCCTGCTCAGGTCGATGTAGAACTCTCTGGGCAGTGCAGGCTGGCTTTGAATTTGGAAAGTCATTTGTTTCTGCTTTCCAAGTTCTTTGGTTATATATATTAACTACCACACCTGATTGAAAGCTCCTGCCTTGATATGCAACCCACTTTATATACAGATATCCTCTGGCCCACTACTTGTGGGAACCACCACAAAAATCAATATTATGACTACTGGCTTATTGGAAGAATAAACCATTTCCCAAGTCAATAGCTATATGCATCCAACCTGCATCCTTAAGACTATGGTAGGCTGTATTGCAATTAAGATAAAGTTTCATATCTCTCATACTCCGCAAGAGCCTGCTTGAGTGGTGGATGTGAGGTTCTTCTTTTATGACTATCGGAGCATAGAAGAAAGAAACTAGAAAGACTGGAGACAAAGTGATGAGTTAGCAGACCGCCATTGGACTGGGAACACAGTGGTCGTTGGCCAAAATAATAGAGCGTAACAACAGTGAGGTTTCAAGCATGCATCTCAAAACTGAGAGTATGATTTAGGATGGGTTTACTCATTTGTTTTCCTGAAAGTTCCTACCTTATATGTCTTCAACCAGCTCTGGTACCTTTAATTTCCAAGCCATGGTCAACCAAAACCATGTAGGTTTCTCATGGTAATGACAGTGAACAAGAATGTGCAAGCCCAAATGATTCATTTCCAAGTTACTACCTATGGGGTGTTTGTTAATAATCCACCAACCTCACAAATGACCTCACAATCAAAATAGAGTTAATCAAGGAAGCAGATATATTTGGAGAGGCAAAGAAATACCATGTCAAGTTCTAACTGAAAAAGTAAGAGAATACATATGTTTTTAGAAAAAAAACTATGCAAAGTTAGAGTACGGGTATGGGGAGGGCAAAGTACCAGAGCGCGGAATGCAATGGGGAAATGAATGATTCCAACTGTGCTTCTAAGAGGACTGACTTTCTCTCGGTCTAGTGAGTCCGGTGGGATGCTACTTCTTGCTGGAGGAGATTTCTGCAATAGCTGAAGCCCGTGGGTGTCCCATGGACTGTAGTCACCGGTGAGTAGGGAGAGAGCAAGAGAATGACCTGGAGCTGGGTCATCTCCATTAGGGAACTATGTCGTTTGGAAGCCGTTTACAGTTGTCAGAAAACTCATAGGAACCCCTGGGTGGAAGCCAGTGTTTTAAATACATGTACCATGTTGTGAGCAGTGCAGAGACTAAGCACTAGTGCAGAGAGGACCACCTCACAGATGTGATTTCCCTGACCACCACTTCTCGTTAGACCTGTGTCTTAAAGAGAAAGGAAGAAGGGTGAACGGATAGCATTACTCTTTGAGTCTCTACCAACCCAACCAGAACTGAGGGGAGGAGGAAGAGAAAGCAAAGAAAAAGTGGGTGGTCCTTACGGAATCAGGAATCCCCTAAGCATGCTGTCACTAGAACCTGGCTGACTAAGAAAACAAAGCCACCTTCCATTATGCTTCTGAACTGCCATCCGTGGTGAGCCTGGTGGACAATAAAATATAAAGAGTGTTTCACTGTTGTTGATCAAAAATATTTAAGGAGTATGATACTTAGCCAGGCCCCACAGAGATGCAAGTAATTATGAAAAATAAATGAATCCAAGAACTGACACTGCTCTTTTATAAATAACATTACCATCCTTATATCATTACCATCAGTAAAAGATGACTAAGCCCTGGCATGTAAAATTATTTTATAGCCTTTTTATTACAAAACACATGTGTATGTGCTCATTTATAGAAAAACTTGGAAATGTATTATATAAATCCCATAACTCAGAAAAAAAAGCTATTAATATTCTGGCCCATTTTTATATACTATTTCTTCTTTTGTGTACATGTATTTCTAAAGGTTTTTCAAGGTTAGACTGTCTACTAGCATTTTTATCTTTTTACCTCAAAAAGTAACTTTGTTGTAATTTTATAGTTATTTGAAGTAGCATATGAAAATACACTTTATTCAACACTTCCCCTTGTGTTGCTCGCTTGCTTCCAGCTTTTGCCCCCAGACACTGTGGTGATGGCTATCACTCCCATGATCTCCGGTTTTATTTGTGTTAAGCTACATTCCTAGAAGTGGAAACACCAAGAAAACAAGTCTTCTCTTCAAGACTTTAACACGATGGATATTGCCCAGGAAAGATGATTTCTAGTTCAAACCCCAAGAACAATTATGAAAGTATTTGTGTCATAGTACTCTCACCATGATCAAAATAAAGATAAAATAGTGAGCATTAGATGCAAAACAGACGGATCCTCGATTTTGTTTTATGTTGTTACTGTTTTAGCTGGCTCGCTCTCTCTCCCTCTCTCTCCCTCTCTCTCTCTCTCTCTCTCTCTCTCTCTCTCTCTCTCTCTCTCACACACACACACACATACATAGTGTGTATGTGCATGCACTTGTGTGTGTGTGTGTGTGTGTGTGTGTGTGTGTGTGTGAGCCTTGTCTCTGGGAACTGGTCTTCCCTTTTCTAGCTCTCAGAGTAAACCCAGGGCCTCATGCATATCGGGCACTGCTTCCTTGGACTGCACTTTACCACTGAGTTACGTCCCTAGCCCCCAAGATTGGCAGGGTTTTATATGTGTTCGTTTGTCTAGCTAAATAACTGTATTCTAAACCTTATTTTTATTTTTTGGTGGGCTTTCCGTATGCTAGGATGCACTGTGCCACTGAGCTACATCTAAGCACCACATCTTGATTTAAAAAAAAAAAAAACTTTATTTTTGAGCAATACTTGTGAATAGTGTATTTTGACCATATTCGCACAGTCCCCATTACCCTCTCTTATCTCTTCCCCTTCCCTCTGGATCCTTTCTTCTCAACGAGTCTTCCTCCAACTATCATGCTTTCTATGTTTTATTTTGTTTTGTTTTTGAGGCCCACTGGGCTTAATTCAAGTTATTGGTCTGTATATAGGTACGGGTTATTTATTGAAATATAGGTTTCTTACTAAAGCTTAAACCTCTGAAGGAAAACAGACTCCTTCATTCCCAGGTAAGATCCCCTCCCTACTCCATGCTGGAATGGTGATAGGCTCCATCTTGTACGGGTCTTACAGGTAACCACAACTGCCGTGAGTTCATAATGCTATGCGATGTTATATCTGGAAAACAGCACTTCTCTCTCTGCATCAGTTCCGATCCCACACGCAGTCTTCTGTAGTATCCCTTGAGCCTTGGAATGGAGTAGACAGGTAATAGTGATGATCTCTTTAGGATTGAACACTCAATAGTCTCTTATTCTTAGTACTTTGACAGTTAAGTATCTCTGCACTCACCCCTGCCCATAAATATAAATACACAAAAATAAAAACTTAAATAATTCAGAAGATGGTTTCACATGTCCATTCAACAAAACAACCAGGGACCGATAACATTCCTAGCCATAGGCTTTTGATGAGGTTTAAAGTACAAGCATGAATTTCCTCCTGTGGAACAGCCACCAACCCTATCACAGAATGGTTGGTCGCCTTCATGACTAGTGTGCCACTATCACCCCAGAGGATACGTCTTGCCTGAAAAGTCAGTATTGCAGTACAGAGTCTACCATTGGTTAAGACCCCTCTCTGATCAGGGTTCTCTCCGGCACCTTCCATAGCACCGTAGCACTATGAAAGCTACCCTGAAGGCAAGAAGCATCCAGCTCAGTTTCAACTTGCTACATGCCCTACCATCAGAGTGTGTGGTGTCTTCATCCTACCATGTACTTCTGGTGGCTATAAACAGCAGTGCCAATAACTTGTGTTTGTTTTGGGTGCCTTTAGGGCAGTGGTTCTCAGCCTTCCTAATGCTGTGACCCTTGAATAGAGTTCCTCATGTTGTGGTGACCCACAACCATAAAATCATTTTCTTTGCTTCTTCATAACTAATTTTTCTACTGTTATGAACTGCAATATAAATATCTGATTACAGGATAGTCTTAGGTGACCCCTGTGAAAGAGTTATTCAACCCAAACCTCTCAAAGATCTATAACCCATAGGTAGAGAACCACTGCTACAGGAAGTCATTAAGACTTTTATTTAGTAATAAGTGATTTTTGAGAACAGCATTATCCACTCAGGCAGAGTACCTCCATGAAAATGCTCTTGTTTAGATTGTATTTTTAAATCAATTTATGAAGCAGTAGGCTTCCTTATGGCTTCCTTTTAATATAAACTTTTTTTTAAAATAACATTCCCTCCACTCTCTCTGCCTTCAACAGGCAGGATCATAGCTCAGGCCTTTCCATTCCCAGTATTCCCCCTTCTACACTCAGATCACATGTGTTCTACTGTCCCCTGCTCCACTAGACCTTTCTTCATCTTTTCCTCTCATGGGCTCTTTACTGTGAGATTAAATTAGTTAATGGATTAATTTAATTATTCTATTGATTATCATTTTTGGACCCATTCATATTCATATTTAACTTGTCTAATCTTACATTTAAGATCTGAAGATCTTATGAAGTTTAGCTCAGCTTCTGAATTTATTTAGGCTGTTGAGTTAGTTTTCTAGCCTAGAAAATAAAAAGCTTTACATGGTAACTAGAGACACTTTAGTTCAAACTCATTTTTAACCCTTACTAGTTCTGTGATGTATACCCACACTTTCCTGAACCTTAAGGAACAGAAAGGATTGTTATAGTAATAAAGGACTCAGTGTGTGCATGTGTGCGTGCATGAGTGTGTATGTGTGTGTGTGTGTGCATGCCTGTGTATGTGTGTGTGCATGAGTGTGTGTGCATGCCTGTGTAGGTGTGTGTGCATGAGTGTGTGTGTGTGTGCACGCCTGTGTGTGTGTGCATGTCTGTGCATGTGTGCATGCATGAGTGTGTGTGTGTGTGTGTGTAACTAAACAAGAGTGAGGAAATCTAGCACATATACCGTTCTACTGCTCTACAGTCAACCCAAAGGACAGCAAGTAGAGCCTCAGCAGAAGTGTGATCCACATGAAAACTAACTGTTCAGTGGCTTTAACAGTTTCATCTAATAATGTGTTAGCTTTTTTTTCTATGATGATTGTTATATTTTCTGCCAACAGAGACTTAAATCATCTCAAGTCAATATATATATATATATATATCTCAACCCTATTCAATAAACCACTTCCTCTTCTTATTTCCTCTTTAATCATTCTCTACACGGTGACTCAGCACACTCTTTCTCTCTTCTCCCCACTCTCCCCACCTCTCTCCCTCCCCTCCTTTCTCCCCTCTCCCCCTTTCTCTCTCTCTCCTTTCCTTTTTCCTTTCATGCTTCTCAGTCTCATTCGTTTACTAAGCAGAAATCCTTCTTTATCCTTAACTCTGTACTACCATACTAACTACAGATAGCATCTCAGTGTACTCTAGTGGCATGCTGGCTTTCCACCCAACTGCTTCTCACAACGGAAAAGTAAGTTTCACCTGTGTGTTGCAATCTATTTTCACAGCAGCAATGAATCAATCAACTGGGTTAGTTTTTCAGGTGATTCCAGCTACAAGACATAGTCTCTACTTTTTATGAAATACCATTTTTTTTTATTTTAAAGCAATGTTCAAAACAACACTGCTTTGATCCTTATTGAAAATGGTGTACATTCACAGAATGTTTAAGATTTGAGTTTGGGATTTTCACATCTGACATGACTTTGCAGTGCACTAAATGTCTCCGAGTCTTCATTTACAGAGTGTTCTTGGCAGGATATGTTCCAGAGGTTTTATTGACTTTACAAATCAAAGGGGTTCTCTATGGATAATCTCCAATATCCTAACACAAAGCAGCACATTCAGGGGTGGGACAGTGTGTAGTCCTGGTTAGGTTCCCATTGCTGTGATAAACACCATGGCCAAAGCAGTTTGTGGAGGGAAGTGTTCACTTCATCTCACAGACTTGCCTACAGACCAATGTGACGGATGCATGGTCTCAACTGAGGTTTCTGCATGGCCCTAGCTTGAGTCAAGTTGGAAAAGTAAAAAAAAAATAGGAACCTAACTAGCATGTTGTACATACTCAAAAATTTCTGTTATAAAATTTAAAATATCAAGATGAGGAGGTGGAGTGTAGAATGAAGACCATAAATATAAAAAACAATGCTATTGTTCTAATTCTTAGACTGGTGGATTTTGTATTTGTCACATTATTTTCACAACTAACATCTTGTGTACAGACTTATATTTAAATGAAAATGTTAAATTCATTTTTAAGATAAAAAAAATCTAATTATGTGTGTGAGTCTGAAGGAAAGATGTACATGTAAGGATAGTGCTAGCAGAGAGAGACCAAGGGTGTCAGACTCACAGCATCTGGAGTTAGCAGAGGGTTCTGCTCACATGAGTGCTGGGAACTGAACTCATTTTCTCTGTAAGACCAGTATGGACTCTGATCCATTCCTCCAGTCCCTTAAACTTATATTTTCACCACTTTGTATTTTAAATTTTCAAATGTAAAGTTAAATGATATGATAACATACCTGATTCATCCACTAAGTTTAACAATTACTAACTCGTTGCCAATTTTAAAAACATACTTATATGTGCATGTATATATTAATTTTTGCTGAGATAATTGAAAGTCACTTGAAATTGACTGCTAAACACTTTATTGTTCAACTTGCAAGAACAACAATGTTCTTCTTTATCATAAGGGAATCAATACTCCAAGTCAAGTTAATGATTTCATAATATCAGTGATATCCAGTCCACTGTAAAAGTCACGTGGTAAGTTAAAAAAGTACCATTTGATCACCCTAAAAACATCATGCTTGGTGAGAGAAGTTCAATATATAAAAGGCCATATGGTGTGGTTCTATTTATATGAGATTTCTAGAATAGAAAAAAAAAATGTATAAAGCTGGAGAGCTTAGTGGTTGCCAGAAGTTGAGGAAGAGTGGTAGTAACTACTCAATGTGTACTGAAGGTCTGCTTTTGGAGGAAGTGAGAGCCTCTGGGATTATATCATTATGATGGTTGATACCATTGTAAGCACAAAGCAAAATTCCTACATTTTCCAGCATTCATTAAAGGTATGATTATCAGTGAGTAGTCTATGTCACTTGCCAAAACCTCAAGGCAACTGCCATAAAAAAAAGAGGAGGAAATCAAACGGAGAGCGGTAGGAAGTGAGAGGGCCGAGGGGAAGGTAAGCTTTGAGTATAACATTGAAGCTTCAGGAAAGGAGGAACGAGAGAGGTGTCAAGATCCACAGGTGAAAGGAGCCAATGGGAATCTGGAACCCCTCCAAAGCTGGCATGCAACCAAGCATGTACACAAAAAGCCCGTATGAACGTCCTCCAGCCCTGGCCTACTTCCAGCCCCAGAGGTGATTTTCTTCCTTAAACAATTATGTCTGTTTCTACCACTACTCCTTACCTGGGGTCTAATCCCTTGTGGTGAGGCACAAGAACATAGAGATATCTACAGGTACCCTCTTGATCCTAATCCTTTCCTATAACAGTAGTATTGCCTCACCACTAGGACACTCAAGGATTTTGGCCAGATGTGGCATTCATGATTTTCGGAGACGTAATGTGTGTGCAACAGAATCTTCAGTTACTTCATTTCTTTCCGTGGAGGGACAAGTAAGACTGGCAAAGTCCCAGTTCTAACAGGAGAGGGTTCATGTGTCCCCTGGTTCCCAGTAGACATCCCATTGTCCCACTGATAATGAAACAAAGAAACATTTATCACCATGGCCTTAAAAGGATTAGCTGACCTCTCAGATAGAAGCTCTCGTGGAATGGAAAAGTACACAGCTCTGACAGAGAGACCTTTAGACTGCCCACCTGACAGAGAAAAGAACAAGCGGTTTATCTGGTAGTTGAAGTAGCCCAAAGTCTGGGCCAAAGGAAGTTTTACTAGTCATGAATATGACATTCTTAAGAAATATCTTCCTTATTGCTTGAGATCTTTCCATACAGATGGGCAGCCAGTTTGTCCTTGAAGACACCATGGCACCCTGTACCTGACTGGATTTTGTTTTTAACTGTTAGGATAACATAAAGACAAGGGGACGAGGTACAGCCCATGCACTGTTGACAAAGGGGAAGAGAGAGTTTTGGTTGGTAACAGGTTATGGATTCAGTACATGAACTCTATGAAGATCTATTTCTGTTTTACAGCCAAGACTGGAAACCAGTCACAGAACAAAGTAATATTGTTGAACATGTCAATCAAAAACACAGTCCTTACCTTAAAAAGAAAAAGGCATGTGGTTTTTTTTTTGGGGGGGGGGGGGTTGGGTTTTTTTGATAGTTTGTTTTTTGTTATTTTCTGGAGCCAATCACAGTGGCCATTGTCTGGGAACACATATATAGGTTGTCCCAAATATGTCCTGCAAGGTAACAATTCATGAGTTTTTTTTTATACAAGCAGAACAAAGAAAGTCTCACAAATAAAATACTTCTCAATTATACTGATGAGTACATGAGCCACAGAGGTTACAGGCAAGTTGGGCTCTGGACCTGCAACATTCTATCCCTCTCCAACCACTGAAGTTCTATCAGCCAATCACCCCTGTAGAACATTTGGTATAAGTTCAGCCTCTTCAGGAACTTGGGTTAACAAGAAGGAAAATGCTTCCTCTTTAGCAGCCACAGATTCCCAGACTTTATCCTGTGCTCCAAACTCAGATTCTAGAACTAATTCTGGATTAAATCAGTTGGGAAACGTTGGTCTCTGCCTTACAGTCCCCCAGCTTGAGGAAATTCTCACAAGTATTAAATGCATGTGAATCTTGCATATGGACTTTGTTTGTTTTTTTTTTTTTTGCACCCATTTTAACAATGATGAGATATTTACTATTCTTGAAAGACAAAACTGCTGATTATTAACAAATGGCAAAGCAAAACAGCAGTACATATTGTGGGACCAGCGCATCCTGACAATACAGAAGACAGGGTCACTGAAAATATAAATTATAGGAAAACACACTTTGCAATTTTGTTGTGTGTCATTGTATATTTTAAAATTGGTTTAATTCTATTTTTAAATATAAAATGTTCTCCCTTTTTCATTGAGAAGGAAGCCCAATTAACAGAAACATGAACATCAATTTACATAACAACAACTATCTTGGCGTTAGAAAAGCTTAGCATTTGGTTTTTCTGTAAAAGAATGTCTCAGTGGAACATATGCATGTTTTTAATCTTAATTTTTGGTAAACTCCCCATTTTTTTTTTTTTTTGGAATCTAAATTTGAATGCATAACGTGTCATCATGTTCCTAGCAGACATGGCTAAAAATGCCTCTTCATTTTTTTACGGTTTGACACTATGACGTTGTCTGCCACTTTTTGGTATTCATTAGTCACAGAATAGGTCTTTTCAACATTGCTCAAGTTAGCCATCTTTTTATGTTTTTGTGTTTGACCTGCTCTTTCCCTTTCCCAGGCATTCCACACCTTTTCATAGCTTGATCATTTTGTGAACACAGACCTGCCTCTCCTACACAGAATTAATTACTTCCTGCTGTGTTCTTATATACTCTACACATTGGGGCATGGGTTCTACAGTGATTTTCCCTTTGCATAATCTAATGTGCACTCCCAGGAGTCTCCTTATTGTGTATGTTAGACAAGAAGGTAGATGAGCAGGAGAGGCAGCTCAATAAGCAGAACTCGACTTCTTTCTTCCACAGTCCAGGTGTGTTTCCTTCCCTTCCTTCCTTTAGTTGTTTATGATGTGTGTGTGTGTGTGTGTGTGTGTGTGTGTGTGTACATTGTCATGAGAATGTACCTGCATATGTGTGTGCAGGTGTGAGGTCATGTGTATGTTCATTTATGTAGAAATAGGTAACAATATCCAATGTCTTTCTCAATCTATCTCTACATCATTCTGTTTATATTATCCTTATATATTTCCACAAATACTTAAAATATTTTTGAGACAGGATGTTCATACATCTGACTAATGGGCTCCAGTGATCCTTCTTGTTTTTTATCCCAACAGTGCAGGGGTTGCTGGGCACATACCACTGCATTTTGGTTTTTATGAGGGTGCTATAGATCTGAACTCAAGTTTGTCAGTTCCAAAGGAAACTATTTCCCAGAATTCTGGTCCCATTCCTTTCTATCAAAGGAACCATTTGTTATCACTGTCAGAAGGTACAAATGACGATCTGTGGTGCCTGTTAGTATAACAAAGTGCATGCTTGTCTCCAGGTTTCCTTAGTGTCACAAGAACCTGTGGCTCTTCTCACCCTGCCCTCTACCCTAAACTTCTCTAGCCCATGGGCTTCTCTCTCTCAGGTTTCTCATTGCCTTATAACTCCTTCCTGCCCATCTCTCATGGTCTTCTTTGCCCATACTTTCCTTGTCTTCCTCTCTGCTCTTCCTCTCTATCCTCTCATGGCCTAGTCTAGTCTGCTGGCCATATTCAGTCTACTACTTTCTCCCCTTGCTCTAGACTCTTCCAGGTGTCTCTGGCTATCCTTCCCCTCATATCTACAATGAAAACCTTCCCCTCAACCATGCCTCAGAGCAGTCACATTCTCAGTTTATACAGAGTTGTCACGTGTCCATGGCAAGCAATAGGAGGACCAAGCCATTGCCCCAATTCTGGCAGTTTTAGATAACAGTGTATTCATAGCACACTGCCCCCAAAAGGTAGGCTCCCTGGCTAGTTATGTTTCTCATGCTGTGATCAAAACTTGAGATTGACCACCATTGGCTCATATGTTTGAATGCTTAATCATTAAGGAGTGGCACTATTTAAGAGGATTAGAAGGATTAGGAGGTGTGGTCTTTTTGGTGGAAAAAAATCCCACACCACTGTGGGGTGGATTTTGAGGTTTCAAAAGCTCATGCCAGCCTAGGTTCTCTCTCTGTCTCTCTGTCTCTCTGTCTCTCTCTCCCCTTAGAGATCAGGGTGAGGTTTTCAGCTACTTCCCTAGCATCATGCCTGCCTGCTGCCATTCTTTCTACCATGATGATAGTGGACTAAGTCTCTGAAACTATAAGTGAGCCCCCCCCCCCCCTCGCACAACCCAGTTAAATGCCTTCCATTATGAGAATTGCCTTGGTGCCAGGCAGGGGTGGTGCACACCTTTAATCCCAGCACTTGGGAAGCAGAGGCAGGCAGATTTCTGAGTTTGAGGCCAGCCTGGTCTACAGAGTGAGTTCCAGGACAGCCAGGGCTACACATAGAAACCCTGTCTTGAAAAAAGAAAAAAAAAAAAAAGAGTTGCCTTGGTTATGGTGTTTCTTTACAGTAATAAAACAGTGACTGTACCAAGTAGTTGGTTTTATGTCAACTTCACAAGTTAAATTCATTTGACAGGAGGGAAGCTCAATTAAGTAAATACCTCCATACAATCAACTTGTTGGTGGCCTGTGAGGCATTTTCTTGTAGAGGAATTTTAATCTAGCAACATGGCTGCTGTGACAAGGAATCACATCCAAAGATATGGTCCAGCCAGAATGCAGTGTTACCCTGGATTACAGTATGGTCTGGCTGGAATACAAACATGCTCTTAGTACACACTTTTAATCCCTAACAATGAAGGTAAGGTTAGTTTGTAGAAGGAAGCAGCCATCTTTGAAAGTGTTGTCTAATTGAGGGGCAGACAAAGTGATGAATCAGAGAAAGATTTGACAGAATGAATCAGAAATAGGCTATGTCTAAGTCATAAGAGAAGACAAGAGGAAAAGAGGTTATTTAAGGGCAGCAAGAGAGAGAGAAAAAGGTGGGGTGGTGGTGGTGGTGGTGGTGGTGGTGGTGGTGGTGGTGGTGGTGAAGATGGTATGTATGGCAGTTTTAACAAGACAGTTTACAGAGGAAATAAGCTAGACATAGGTGAAGGCAGAACTAGCCAGAGAATGAGAAGGAGTCAGAAGACTAGAACATATTGCCCAAGTTAGTATGAGGCCAAGCAGAGGAATTTAGTGAGAAGCTGAGAGAAGTTGGATATAATCAGTCAGCTTGAAAGATTATAATGTATGGAGACTAAACATTTCTAGGCCAAGGCCTAGTGATAGTTATAACAAAGAAAAAAATGTTCTGGGATCAGCCCAAGCCTTGTATTGGCACAGCTTGGGTAATGGCTCTCACTTCATCCTAATTATTTTTCTTTCTTTCTTTTTTTTTTTTTTTTTTGTGGGTGCAGCGAACTTTATTGATGGTATTCAAGAGAGTAGGGAGGGCTCCCTAGGCCCCTCCTGTTATGGGGGTCTGGGATGGAAATTTTGAGGGAGATGCTCAGTGTTGGGGGCCGAGTTGGGATAGGGCCTCTCTCTTGCTCAGTGTCCTTGCTGGGGTGGGTGGTCCAGGGTTTCTTACTCCTTGGAGGCCATGTAGGCCATGAGGTCCACCACCCTGTTGCTGTAGCCATATTCATTGTCATACCAGGAAATGAGCTTGACAAAGTTGTCATTGAGAGCAATGCCAGCCCCGGCATCGAAGGTGGAAGAGTGGGAGTTGCTGTTGAAGTCGCAGGAGACAACCTGGTCCTCAGTGTAGCCCAAGATGCCCTTCAGTGGGCCCTCAGATGCCTGCTTCACCACCTTCTTGATGTCATCATACTTGGCAGGTTTCTCCAGGCTGCACGTCAGATCCACGACGGACACATTGGGGGTAGGAACACGGAAGGCCATGCCAGTGAGCTTCCCGTTCAGCTCTGGGATGACTTTGCCCACAGCCTTGGCAGCACCAGTGGATGCAGGGATGATGTTCTGGGCAGCCCCATGACCATCACGCCACAGCTTTCCAGAGGGGCCATCCACAGTCTTCTGGGTGGCAGTGATGCCATGGACCGTGGTCATGAGCCCTTCCACAATGCCAAAGTTGTCATGGATGACCTTGGCCAGGGGGGCTAAGCAGTTGGTGGTGCAGGATGCATTGCTGACAATCTTGAGTGAGTTGTCATATTTCTCGTGGTTCACACCCATCACAAACATGGGGGCATCGGCAGAAGGGGCGGAGATGATGACCCTTTTGGCTCCACCCTTCAAGTGGGCCCCGGCCTTCTCCATGGTGGTGAAGACACCAGTAGACTCCACGACATACTCAGCACCGGCCTCACCCCATTTGATGTTAGTGGGGTCTCGCTCCTGGAAGATGGTGATGGGCTTCCCTCTCGGCCTTGACTGTGCCGTTGAACTTGCCGTGGGTGGAGTCATACTGGAACATGTAGACCATGTAGTTGAGGTCAATGAAGGGGTCGTTGATGGCAACAATCTCCACTTTGCCACTGCAGATGGCAGCCCTGGTGACCAGGCGCCCAATACGGCCAAATCCGTTCACACCGACCTTCACCATTTTGTCTACGGGATGAGGCTGGCACTGCACAAGAAGATGCGGCTGTCTCTGGAACAGGGAGGAGCAGAGAGCCCTAATTATTTTTCTTAATTGCATTCTCTTAATTAGTGATTGGTGGATGAGGGCACAGCCCATTGTGGGTGGTGCCACCCCTGGGCTGCTGGTCCTGGGTACTATAAGAAAGCAGGCTGAGCAAGCTATGAGGAGCAATTCAATAAACTGCATCCGTTCATGGACTCTGCATCAGCTCCTGCTCCAGGTTTCTGTCCTGTTTCAGTTCTTGTACTGGCTTTCTTTAAAGATGGGCTATAATGCAGACATGTAAACCAAATAAGCAGTTTCCTCCCCAACCTGCTTTTTGGTCTTAGTGTTTCATCACAGCAATAGAAACCCTAAAACAGTGACCAAACAGACAATGGAAAGCAGCTTAAGAGAGAAAGGGCTTATTTGGGCGTCTATTTTGAGTGGGAGTCCATCTGGAGAGGGAAAGCACTGCAGAAGTGCGAAGCACCTGGTCACATGGTATCTTCAGCAAGGAAGCAGAATGATGAGTGCTCAACTCAGGTCACCTTCTTCCTTCTTCTGGGTTCAAGTCCACAGCTCATATGGGACTGGTGCCGCCTCTTTGCAGTGTGGGTCTTCCTATCTAGATAATTCCTCACAGATATTCCCAGAAGTATATTTCCATGGTGACTATAAATTCAGAGAATGGTGAAGGATAATTAACACTAAAACTTTTTTTTTTGAAAAACCATGTGGAAATATACTCTTATAGAAACCTCCTAAAAATACAAATATAAAAAGAATCAAAATGGAGTTACCATAGAAGGAGCAATACCCCAATTATATACTATATTATAGTAAATAAAAACCCAAATATCAGGAATAGGCTGCCTCTTTTTGAGGTATTGGCCACTGAGTTCCCATAGATGCCCAGACATTATAGGCTATTGCCATTGCTCTTGGTTACCCTCCAGAAATTGACAGGGAGACCCTATTGCTGAAGATAGAACATACCTGAGTCATTAACTCAAGCAGAGACTGACCTGGAGGCTTCATTCTTACTGGCTAGCTTTCATAGTGCTAGAAGATGCTGTGCATGCTGCTAGAGGAGAAGGGTAATCAATCATCCATCTACTCAGCCACAAGCCAATAATTACTGCTCTGGCAAGATAAGCCCACCACACAATAGTGTCATGAATGCCATGGTAACACCAATCACTTTATGTTTTGATTTAAGGCTCTTTACACAAGATCAGACAAAGATGTGGCATCAGTACCAGAGTCAAGAACCTGAAGATAGATAGGCCATAGGACTAAGGGGAAAGCCTGTTAGTGTTCTGATAAATAGACACAGTATTAAATCAGCTCCTAATGATTTACTCCTATGCCTGGAGATTAATGGGCAGGAGTGCTACTGAGGGGGGGGGGTTAGTGGGGGTGACACCCAGACCATCATTAACATGGAAACTTCATTAACAAGAAACACTACAACCAAAAAGCAGGTTGAGGAGGAAAGTGCTTATTTGGCTTACACGTCCTCATTGTGCCCATCTTTGAAGAAAGCCAGGACAGGAACAGAAACAGGACAGAAACCTTGAGGCAGGAGCTGATGCAGAGGCCAGGAAGGGTGCTGCTTATTGACTGGCTCCTCATGGCTTGCTCAGCTTTTTGAGGAGGGAAAGATAGAATGTGGAGAGGACTTGCATGTGGGGGTACTAGGAAGAGAGGAAGGGCGGGTATTCGATTGTAAAGTGAATAAATAAATAAATAATTTAAAAAGAACAGTGAAAGGAAGAGGAGGAAGAGGAAGAGGAAGAGGAAGAGGAAGCAGCTCCTCCTCCCTAAAACCCAAGGAAAAGGATTCCTTTTACCTGTGAGAATGTGAAGAATAATCTGGAGTCCTTGCTAGGGCCCCAGTTTTTTTTTTTTTATATTATTTTATACCATTTGTCTTACTGTATTTCTCCCTAACTGTTCACTCTTCATCAAACCTAAACAAAATGTGCAGACTTCTCCTATTCCTTAGTGGTATGTTTTTGAAGGTTCTAATGTTGCCTATAATTTATATTAAATAAATCTGTATGCTTCTCACTCGTTAAGCTGTCTTTTGTTGTAGAGCTATGGTCCATTCATTCCTGAACCAATAATGGGTAAAAACATTTTTTTTTCTCCCACCAAGAAAATAAAAAGGGTTTCCATGGAAATCTTTATTGCATGATAAAAAAAAAAAAAAGCCATGTTAGGTGTTTTGTTTGGTTGGCTTGGAGTGTTTTGTTTGTAGAAATTTTTTTTTGTCTAGAGAAATGAAAGAGAATGGACTTCTGGAGTCATCAGTCCTTAGTGGGTAACCATGGTGACTCCTGGGCACCTTTACCTTAGATTTCTATTTGTAGCATTGACTGAATAGCAACTTAATAGGATCATGGCGAAGACTAAATAGGATTCTGTGTACAATGTGTCTGGCCTGCTAGTAAATATCACCTCTTCCCCTCGTAGCATGTTACCTGTGCCATTCACGGTGACGGTGTCCACCACATACCCTTGAAGTGCACAAGCAAGGAGAGAGACAGCACAGAATCTTCTCTCATAAATGAGTGAATAGTTTTGATTTTGTTCCAAATGGATTTGGACATTTATGGGTTTACTTGATTTAGGTCAGTCTCAAACCTGACAGATGCCCGAGCTAATGGGAATTTTTTATGAGACTACAGTAATACTGCCTTCTCTCACCTTGACATTTTTTCCGCATCCCAGATGGCCATATTTTCTAGAAATCTGAGGTGAAACTATAGTTTCTTCATCTATATACCCATTTATGCAGCTATTCATTGAAATTAGGGAATTATGGACATATTTCCCTTCCTTTTATCATGATTATGTTTTTTAAAGTAATGCACTGAGCATCTATCCACCAGTGATTCTGACCCCACGCTCAGAATTAGTCAGGCTTAATAGTGATTTAAGTCCCATAAGTGTGCTTAGGAAATAAAAAATTACAATCTTAATTATTGTTTTGGACAGAAAAGCATAAAGAAAAAAATGAGTGCTAGCTGAATGGTAGCTTTTTTAGCAAAAAAAAAAAAAAAAAAAAGAGAGAGATTTAATGGTATCTGAGTTTTAATTTTCATTACTGGATCTAGAGTTTTCATATGATTAAATGTGCAGCTGTTGTCTCAGAAGGTACAATGATTATTACCAGTTCTAATTCCTCTGTTTTAAAGACCTTCAGTAACATGAAACTATCTCTATCTCACTGGACAATGCATTTGATCCTGAAAGAAGTGACACACACACACACACACACACACACACACACACACACACACACACACACACCTGTGTGTATGTATTTATGTTGGAATGAATACATAAATAAGATAAAGCTTCCTAAGAGGAAATGTATGAACAAGGATACATTGTTAAGTGACCCTTTTACATCTTTGGGAGCTCAGCAGACTGTATGACTTGGCTGGAATACTGGTTAGCATGTCATGCCTACATAAGCAGAGTCTCGAAGACAGAATGGGAATTTGTGTGTTGAGGAACTGCTGAAGTGACCTCAAGTAGCCCAATGATGTATGTGCTTGCCTTACAATGTTGAGAACAGATGCGTTAGGAAGGTTGATTGTTGCTCACTGTGGACACGTGAAGAAAATGAAGAGTCAGGAACATCTTCTGTAACACCCCTCACTCCTAGACCAGCTTAATCCAAACAACAGAGTGATCAGGTTTCTAGGTTGTTCAGGAATGCTTCTAAGGATATTGTCTATGCCAAAGAACATCTTCACTAGACCATTTATCTCTTATCTATAAAAAGCTATCTGCATTATCTATAAGAAATTCAAAACCGGTCTTTATACCAAAGACCTTCTCAAAATTGCTAGAGTGGACACTTGGTCCTGCCTAACACCTGGTCCTTACTGTGTTAATAACCTGCTATCTATTACCTCATATGTGTTTGTTTTACCTTCCGAGTACTATAGAGGCCTATTGTGTATTTTATAGATAGTCCACTAGTTAACTTACTCTTCTTATCTTTGTGATGATCCATCTGAGGAAACAGAGAGTAGATGCTTATTTTATTTCTTAGAGGGTTTGGCCATTTTCATGGTAGGCATAAAGCCTAAAGCCTTCTCGTTACCTGACTAAAGCATACACTCTGACTCATTTACACCATGGTGGCTCTCCATGCAGGGAGTTCTGACCAGTGGTAGGCAGGGCTGAACCCTCAGTGACTCACCTCCACCAGTAAGACCTCCCACTCTGAAGGAGCTATGGTTTCCCTAAACAGTTAGAGACCAAGTGTCCTCACACAGGAGCCTATGGTTGCATTTAACACTCAAACCATAACAGATGAGAAAGGGGAAGCAGAGAGATTTGGCAAATTGGTTCATGCAATGTCTAAATGACAGAGATTTAACTGAGTCTGATTTCATGGTCCATGTTTCATTTCCACTAGATCTACCATATATATATATATCTTTACTATGTGTGCAGGATTCTCTTTTGTCATTCTTATTATCTGTTCTTAAACCTGAGAATTGTGAGGATAAAGGACCAAATCCACAATTGTTTAGTTAAAGCAAGCTGTGTTTTGGGGTGCATCCAGGCCTGGACAGCCGGCTATCTCACACTAAGGGATCTGAGAGGGCAGCCCCAGCCGGCCTTTTGAGCTCTTTTTTTTTTTTTTTCTAAATTGGATATTTTATTTATTTACATTTCAAATGCTATCTCCTTTCCAGATCCTCCCCGCATCCCATCCCCCCACCTCCTGCTTCTATGAGGGTGTTCCCCCACCCTCCCACCCACAGACCCTCGATTTCCCCTACACTGGGACATCAAACCTTCATTGGACCAAGGGCCTCTTCTCCCATTGATGCACGACAAGGCCATCCTCTGTTACATATATGGCTGGAACCATGGGTCCCTCCATGTGTACTTGATTGGTGGTTTAGATCCTGGAAGCTCTGAGGGGTCTGGTCAGTTGATACAATTGTTCTTCCTATGGGGTTGCAAACCTTTTTAGCTCCTTTCTCTCACTCCTCCACTGGGGACCCAGTGATAAGTCCAATGACTGGCTGTGAGCATCAGCCAGTATATGTCAGGCTCTGGCAGATCTTCTCAGGAGACCGCTGTATCAGGCTCCTGTCAGCATGCACTTCTTGGCATCCACACTAGAGTCTTTGTTTGGTGGCTATATATGGGATAGATCCCTAGGTGGGGCAGTCTATCTGGTTGGCCTTTCCTTCAGTCTCTGCTCCACACTTTGTCTCCATATTTGCTGCCATGAGTATTTTGTTCCCCCTTCTAAGAAGGACCAAAGCAGCCACACTGGTCTTCCTTCTTCTTATACCAGAAATAAGGTGTTCACAGGGGCAAGGGTCTCGGCTGTGATACATTGTCAGAAGAGCACAATACAAAGGAAGGAACATCATATGGATGGGGTCACAAGTTTACTGAAGGTTGAACAACATGCTTTGCCGTTTGCATCAGATCTAAGAAACAGGAACTCATCCTTAATTACAGCTAGTAACCTTAACTTGCAAAGACTTAGCACAGGACAAACAGGAACGTACTCTTTAACTATTGCAAGAATTCAACACAGGACAAACAGACACTTATTCTTTAACTACAAACAGAAACTTTAACCTGCAAAGACCAAACAGGAACTCACTCTTAACTGTCTTAACTGCAAACAGAACCTTTAACTTGCAAGGCATATTTTTTCTGTTTTGGTCTCACACTTATTATTTGGGTTTTTGTGGGTAAAGACTATGTTGTATCCCTTTGTAATCACTGTGTTGCATGTAGTAGGCATGCAGTGAGTTTTTAAAACAAATGAATGGAGCACAGCCTTCAGCCAGTGTTTCTGTTTGGGGGAAATAGTTATAGCAGGTCTTCTCGTTTAATGTTTATTTCCTTGTTAAATTCTCTCACGCTTCTTTTTCCTTTTAATCACTTAAGCACTGAATTTTCGCCTTCTAGTATTCCACTTGAAACAAGAAGATTTACCTCCTATCAGAGGTACAGATGTGTCTGGCAACGTGAAAATGGAAAAAAAATGTAAATGATAACTTCTATTTGGTGGGATCAGAACTAAAAGAAGAGGAAGGAGGAAGGAGGAAGGAGGAAGGAGGAGGAGGAAGAGGAAGAAGAGGAAGAAGAAGAAGAAGAAGAAGAAGAAGAAGAAGAAGAAGAAGAAGAAGAAGAAGAAGAAGAAGAGAAAATCAAGTAACACTATGTAGACTGAACAAGTAACACACATATATCATGCATATATACATACATATATGTATGTGCGATGTATCTGATACATATACATACATATCACAACAATTAATGAAAAAAGAGTCCTTAAATTAGAAGAAGAACAAGGAGGGTTCAGAGGAAGGAAAGGGAAAAACAATAATCTCAAATGTAAAATAAAACTAAAAGAAATAATAATAACTCTGAAAAACCCAAAGAGTAACTAAATAATTATGAACATAAACGGAACCAGCAACGAGAACACAAAAGCAATTCATAGCAAGAGAAGTACACAACTCATTGAAGACATTTAACTTTTCTGGTAATGAGAAATAAAATTTTAAAAAGTTAAAAAAATGTAAATGACAAATTCTCGTTGGTGGGATCAGAACTAAAAATAACAGGAGAGCATAGGTTTTCTTACTTCTCAATGTTTGGATACAGTGCAGGTGCTGTGAATTCTGTGTCTCCACTAGAAAAGTGAAGAGAGTCATCTTTGTATATTTTACCATATAGATAGCAAACCCACTGAGTTTAGTAATTGCAGATTATTTGAAAATATTTGTTTGTTTGTTTGTTTTATGTATATGAGTACACCATTGCTCTCTTCAGACACACCAGAAGAGGACATCAGATCCCATTACAGAGGGTTGTGAGCCACCATATGGTTGCTGGGAATTGAACTCAGGATCACTGGAAGAGCAGTCGGTGTTCTTAACTGCTGAGTCATCTCTCCAGCCCATAATTACAGGTTATTATTAAATTATTAAATATACACTTGCCTCAGAGAGTGGCTTAAAGAAATGCTGAATGAATGCTAACAAGTCACATATCTGGATTTTATGATTCTTTTTATGTCCTTAGCCACAGGTTAAATATGCTGATATAATTTATAGAATATTGAACAAAACTTCCTGCCAACTGTTGGCAGAGTATCCACTTGCATCAGGACATTCTGTGGTGGGAACATACAATCCACATCTGCTTTATCCATATGATAATGATTTGGCGGCTGCCTTGGGGGGTTCTGATACAAAAACAATTGAACCAGAAATCATGCCACTATCCTGGAAATGTCACAATTATGCGTATTAGTGTCAGGTGTCACGTCCAAAGGAAACTCCAGTTCCCCAGACTCTAAAAGACAGTCCTGGACTATAGCAAGGTTTCCAGCAGTTAGCTAAAAGTCAGCATTCCTCAGGAACCTGTGAAGCTGGTTCCCTGCCACCTTATCACTGACAAAAGGGACAAAGGCCATCTGTGGTGCCTCTTAGCTTTTCTTCTGGCCATGTCCAGTCTACTTCTTTCTTCCTCTGTTTTGGACTCTTTCAGATGCCTCTAGATGTCCTCTCTCTCTCATCTACATTAAAGACCTTCCCCTTGACTACACTCTGGAGCATCATCTGATTCGCTGCTGACATACACCAGTGGCTGCATATCAAACCCCATGCTGGACTCCAGGTTCCCTCAGTCCCTATTCACAGATTCTTGTTCTATATCTCAAAGCCCCCTGGCCCTTCTCAACTCCCCAACTCCTCCTGTAATGTGCTAGCCCCAGGCTATTCCAGACCCCCCAACCTCTCTTTATAATAGCAACTCTCCAAGAGATCCCTGGCCATGTCCAGTCTGCTTCCTTTTCTCTCTGCTCTGAACTCCGACATATGCCTCTGGATATTTCCTCTCTATATTAAAAACCTTCCCTTTAACCGTGGAGCAGCATTTCACTGACTTCTTTACTGTCTCTGTCCCCTCACATACAATATATATTTTTCATTTTGCATTTTTGAATAAATAAATCTCAAACTTTTATGCCATTTGCATTTTAGTTCTTGGAATTCCTATTTTCAGACTAAAGAAATATGTGCAATTAGAGAGGATAATATGGGGTGAAAATGAGCAAAGTACAGATATACAGATGTGAAAGTATACAAAGAGCATGCTTATTAAAATGAATTTAAAACTGGACAGCTCATGCAAAAAGGAGAGAGATGTGTCAGCTAATTTACATAAAGTATGATGTTTAAAGACGATTGTTCCATGAAGTGGGGTGCCTGGCATGTTCAAAAATCTCCCTCACAAGTTTTGCTGAATTTATCCAAAATGCCAATTATTGAACGAACAGCTAGCATTTACATTAATAAATAAAAAGAGAATGGTCTCTAGTCTAGACAGATATGGCATCTATTAACTTTGTGGAGTTCTTCAGAATGGGGAATGGATGGCCTGTTTGTGCCAAGTATTCTCTACTGAGTTGTTCTGAGATGTCTGTGCACTGGGCCCTCTGTTCATGTAACACACTATTCAAAACTTACTGCTGGGAAAATAGTTCATAGGTCTCTGCATGGCCTGTGATCAAAGGCACTGAAGGCCCTTTTCCCTCACCATCTTTTCAACAATTTTGATACTAAACAAAAGACAGTGTCTCCCTCTGGCTATGAAACTCTGGAGCGCCTTCATTTGTTGCCTACACAATGAAAGTAAAGCTTATCTCTAGAGCCAAGTATTGGAAAGGTCTTTTTTGTTTTTTTCCAGGCCAGTCCTTTCTAATAAACATCTAAGGTGTTCTAAACTTAGGGCATCTCAATTGTCTGAGCAGCATCAAAGTAAGGTGCTCCCTGTAGGATTCCAGGGAGCAGTGGAATGGACATGTGCACACAGCTCAGGATGCTGGCTGTGCTGTGAGTAGCAGGGTCTTTGTCTTTGACCCAGGAATTGAATGCCATTTTCTGGGATCCAAGACAGTATAGCAGGATATCTATGACTACTTAGTCTGTCTGTAAACCTAGGTAAACTATCCAAGTGTTTCAACTTTTCTTTTGAATGTTCCTAGGCTTGTCTGGATTCAGGACCTCTGATGTAGGTCCCTGCTAGTTGACCTTAGTGAGGCCAGGTGGAAACTGGAGAAAAAGACAGTACTAGCCTGAGGCAAGTAAGAGCTACTATCAGAAGGCCAGAGCTGATTTGATATGATCAGCTACCCACGCTAAGTTCAAAGCAACCATCCATGAATAAGTGGATCAACATCAATAGCCAGTATGGCTCATATCCCAGAAACAAATTGGTAGAAAATAATCCTTGGCTTCTTTTAACTCTGATAGGTAACTTCTCATACCAACATTCTTCTCTCTTTTAACATTGGCCTTTAGGTAACTGCTTTGGCACTTTTACTATGGTGCCAAGCCCTTGGGTTCCTCTAGCCCCTTCAAAAATCAAGGTTTAAAGGAAAGTGAGGCTCTTCGCCTAATGGAGAGGATTAGTTGAGACCAGACACTTCTTTTTTTAAAGTGTGTTGGATCTTGATGTCTTGCTATCTAGACTAAAGAATATGTTTCCGATCCTGGGATCAGTTACCCTTGGAGACGAGGATCAGGGTAAAGAAGATATAGTACTTTGGATCTTAAAGAATTCATAATGAGAAAAACAAATGAAAACACAAGTTGACAGTGGCTTATAGAGCAGAAATTTCTAAAAATACTTGTCATTAAAATTTTCTTGATATAGCAGAGGAATTTGAAAGGGTTGGCCGTGCACTTTGGAGAGAACGTGTGATTAACTAGCAGCACTCCATTCAAGCTGACTAGCTGCTCCTTCCCTCTACACGAAATAGAAACAGACATCCTGAGAAATATGATGGTCACAGCATGGTCACACGAGGCTTTATAATGGAAACTCACTGGTGATTTCTGACTGTTCATTCTGCATGGATTCTTGATGTCCTTCTAAAGCAGAGATTCTGTTCAAAGCTATTGCCTGGTTTCTCAAAGCAATACTTTTAATGAGAACACCGAGAAACAGTTTATCTTAAATATGTATAATGTGGCATATTGCCCTTTAGCTTGTTTATTCTTATCTGCAGGGGAGATCATAGTTCTAAAAGTTAAATTTGAACTTAAAAGGGCAAATTGGAGTGAACATAAACCAAAAATAATTAAGAACTCCAGCAAAGCACAGGTCCTTGAAAAGAGGCAGAACTGGTTGTCCATCATAAACAAAGTTTAAAAAGACACATGGAGATAGAAATATAGAGCTACAGGGAAATCTAAGAGAAGCCAGCAGCATAACATAGGACTAGGAATTTGGAGATAAATTATATTTCAAGGACAATTTCTATTTTTTAAAAAATAAAGTTTTGTTTATTTTATTTTTATGAATACACTGTATCTGTCTTCAGACACACCAGAAGAGTGGATTGGATCCCATTACAGATGGTTGTGAGCCACCATGTGGTTTCCAGGTATTGAACTCAGGACCTCTGGAAGAGTAGTCAGAGCTCTTAACCGATAAGCCATCTCTCCAGCCCCCAAGGACAACTTCTTAATGGGGTGGAGTACCTGACTTGAAGCACAAGAAAGCAAGAAGAAGTTAAGTTTGGTGAAAAAGAGGCAAAGAAAAATAAATATTGACTGAAATGTTATTCAGTCACAGTGGCACCTTACAATGGGTAGGAAAACCAATGTAAAACAAAGCACCAAGCAGTTGCAGAGCAGCTATGTGAACACAGCAAACTAAATGGAAAGCAGGTACTAATGACCCCTGAATTGTCATCTAGTTTGTTATGGGGTTGGATAAGACTATGGCATATCTCATAATGACTATGATGTTAACAGCAATTACAGCCAAGAATGATAATATTTATGTTACCCTTTTTGGGTAGAGAACATAAGTGACCTGGCTTATAAGGTTCTACCAGATACTGGCTGTTCAAAAGGTCATGAATCAAACTGAGGTAGGATATAATCAAGGGTGGAGCTAAAAGCTAATTCAAAGACATGCAGATGCATTAGACAACTGAAGTGCCAGAAAGCACCAGAAGTTCTTGGACAGAGTCGGGGATCCGTACTTCCCTTCTTCCCTCCCCACTCCTTCCCTTTCTCTCCCCCTCCCATCATTCTCCCTTCTATATTATTAATGGCGGCTACATTCTAGAGAGCCTTCTCTCCAATAATTTAACACTATTGGTAAACTAAATAAGCTTTCTATTATCAAGATTGTTCAGAGCCATGATAAAGGTAAGTATGGGGTTCCGTAAAACCTGTAAGGCCTTGATAGGAGCAAAGACTGTGAGAAGTGATCAAAGAAATGGTCACCGATATCTGTCAAAACCTAACCACTCCCTTTTAGGTGTCTCAGACCAGCTCTAATCATGAGGCAGATCTCACTATGTAACTTGACCTTAAACTCTTTCTGCCTTGGGCTCCTAAGTGCTGGGATTATACGTGAGTGCTACCACACCTAGCTATGGGTGGTACCTTTAATAATCTTTGGACAATAATCTTCCTTAGGCAAGCTTATTTTCATTAGAATCTCTGTGTTGTTACTTGGAGACAGAGTTCAAGCTCTTTGGGGGAAGGAAGAAGATCTTACTGTCTTGCACATAGGCTACATTCTAATACTCTAATATACCTCCCCCGAGAGCCCAGTGAAATGCTGCCGCAAACCTGCATACCCTGCTAAACCTGTGGAAAAATTTCACCTTAAGCCCTTACCTTAGTAGAAGGATATACACAAAGACTCAGATCTGTTCAGGCCAAAAGCCAACTTTGGGATATGCTTATACCAAGCTACATGCTTCTCTCTGGGAAACATATTCTTTAATTTCTATACTGCTTCAGATGGTTTATATTTGACACATCTATTCCTGTTTTAAAGATGTTACAAAATGAAATATGATTCTTAGTACCTCACAGATACTATCTATAATGATAAATTGTTGCCAGGAAGATTTAAGTTTGTGAATGCCTGAAAAGGGAATTATAGAGAAGGTACTGTAATGCCACATTAGCCAAATTACTTACATGGTTCTGATGCTAAAATGCCTGGCAACCCTCAGGTATAACTATTTGAGACATGAAATTCAGCCAGCTTGTAAAAATGATGAGTCACAAGAATAATATCCAGTATTAAATATATCTGAGTTGCTCTTTGTCTAGGTTTTGGTGTAAACAGGTGTTTTATTTTCCTTCTGAAATACTTTTTCTTCATGAGTGTAGTTATTGTGGTAATAGACTTTAGTAAAAAAAAAAAAGGCAAGTAAGTGGCGAGCAAAGTAATAAAATGTAATTATAGGCTGACTTAAATAATATTCCAGTGCACGGATAGCACTTGGTGGCTTCTCTATATTCAAGGGCTGAAGTTACATATCAGTGAATATTTGACAATGTAATTCCACATATTTAAGTACTGAAATAAATATTATTTATTTTGGAAGATAATTACCTTAATTATTTTAGTTCTCTTTCTTTTTTATTGGATATTTTATTTATTTCCATTTCAAATGTTATCCCCTTCCCCCCATTCCCCTCGGCCCCAGAAACCCCCATCCCATTCCCTCTTCCCCTGCTTCTATGAGGATACTTCCCTACCCACTCACTCCCACCTCCCTGCCCTTGAATTTCCCTACAGTGAGGCATCAAGCCTTCACAGGACCAAGGGCCTCTCTTCCCATTGATGCCCTATAAGGCCATCCTCTGCTACATATGCAGCTGGAGCCATGGGTCCCTCCATGTGTACTGTTTGGTTGGTGGTTTAGTCCCTGGGAGCTCATAGGGGTGGTGGTGTCTGGTTGGTTGATATTGTTGTTCTTCCTATGGGGTTGCAAATACCTTCAGCTCCTTCAGTCCTTTCTCTAACTCTTCCATTGGAGACCTCATGCTCAGTACAAAGGTTAGCTGCAAGCATCCACCTCTGTATTTGCCAGGCTCTAAAAAAGCCTCTCAGGAAACAGCTATATCAGGCTCCTGTCAGCATGCACTTCTTGGCATCCACAATAGTGTCTGAGTTTGGTGACTATATATGGGATGGATCCCCAGGTGGAGCAGTCTCTGGATGGCCTTTCCTTCAGTCTCTGCTCTACACTTTGTCTCCATATGTGCTCCCTTGAGTATTTTGCTCCCCCTTCTAAGAAGTACTGAAACATCTACACTTTGGTCTTCCTTCTCTTGAACTTCATGTGGTCTGTGAATTGTATCTTGGGTATTCTGAGCTTTTGGGCTAATATCCACTTATCAGTGAGTGCATACCATGTGTGTTCTTTTGTGGTTGGGTTACCTCACTCAGGATGATATTTTCTAGTTCCATCCATTTGTCCAAGAATTTCATAAATCCATTGTTTTTAATAGCTGAGTAGTACTCCATTGTGTAAATGTACCACATTTTCTGTATCCATTCCTCTGTTGAGGGACATCTGGGTTCTTGCCGGCTTCTGGCTATTATAAATAAGGCAGCTATGAACATAGTGGAGCATGTGTCCTTGTTATATGTTAGAGAATCTTTTGGTTATATGCCCAGGAGTGGTATATCTGGTAGTACTATGTCCAATTTTCTGAGGAACTGCCAGACTGATTTCCAGAGTGGTTACACCAGCTTGCAATCCTACCAGCAATTTGATCCAGATGAACGTATTAGTGATTTCCAATGGCAGTTTACAAAATATGAGCAGTTTTTACAGAGAAAGGAGTAAGCCACAATCAATGATAGAGAAAGCAGCAGCCGCAGCCGCAGCCGCAGCCGCCGCCGCCGCCGCCGCCACAGCAGCAGCAGCAACACACCTGTTGTAATCCTGAAGCTGAGAATGAGGAAGCAGATGAGGGTGGAGAGCGATCTGGAGGATGCTCAGGAGCTTTCAACAAAGGGTGGTTCCTGATGCTCACACATTGCAAAAGGGGCGTGGATATTCTGTCCATTTGGCAATCCCCAGTTAATTGGATTAACTATCTGTTCTCGCTTCTCTTCAGGCATCCTTCTGGCTTGGCAAGCTGTCATCAACTTCAGCTGAGTACATGCCTTCCCTCAAAAGCTCTGACTGGTTTTGTTTTGTTCTGTTAAATGAAAAACACACAGGTTCATTTAATGAATACTCAGCCATTCCTTCAAACCAATTTAACATCCTTTAAAATCATTTTATGATAGTGCTCACTAATTATCAAAGTCCTACGAGAGAGAAATACTCATAGTTTCTTCTGTAAATGGGAGGTATTTGCAAGTCAGTTGTGGCCATACAATTCCTGTAGTTCTAGACCTCAGGAGGCAGTGGCAGGAGGGTTATTACTACAAATTTGAGGCCATCCTGGTCTGAATCACACTTTCCAGACCAGTCAGGGGCATATAGCAAGACCTTGTCTCAAAAATCCCAAATAAATAAGTAAATACAACATTTACTTATGATACTGAGTTTTCTTGTGTATGTGTGTGTGGGGGGGTGGGGGGGCAGGGCAGTATATACCAGAGTTTTTCTGGGTAGGCTTTTCTGTCTGTAAATTACTCTATAGACCAGGCTGGCCTCAAACTCTGAGATCCACCTGCCTCTTCAGGGATTAAAGGCTTGCACCACCACTGCCCGGCTTCAAAAGCTCATAAAATGGCTAGTTTCCTTCTTTCTCTTCTTTCTTTCTTCCTTTCTTTCTTTCTTTCTTTCTTTCTTTCTTTCTTTCTTTCTTTCTTTCTTTCTCTCTCTCTCTCTCTCTCTCTCTCTCTCTCTCTCTCTTTCTTTCTCTTTTCTTACTCTTTTCCTTCACCTTTTTCTTTTTTCCTTTCTTCTCTCTTTGCCTCCTCACCTCTCTTCCCCCCCCCCCCCCACTTTCTCTTGGTCTATTTGACTTGTTTTGTTTTCTGACTTTCCTGTCCTGACTAGAGGAGAGCTGGCTGCTGCCATGGAAACCTAGGTACCCAGGGGGATAAGGTTTCTTCAGTCTTTCCTTCATCCTCAAGGAAATTGATTGATTACCCTGAATGGAGGACATCTAGCTCTTGATTTCTCAAGAGCACTGGTTTGAACACACTTTAAGTAAGTAGGATATTCTAAAATAAATCAATATTTTCAATAGAGAAATTTCTGTTTTCCTTAGTGAAGCTGGATAAATGGACCACTATCATATTAAGTGTTGTAAAAGAAAGGAAGAGAATTTCAAGGCTCTTAAATATTTAATGGGGTTGAGAATTCTGTCATACGGATAATATGTTAATCAGCTGTTTTTAGTTAGGTCTTTGTAGCTCATATTCACAGATAACTCAACTCAGTTTATGTGAGGAATAAATTTGAATAATTTCTACTAATGTACACATACTCCTTCAGATACGTTAATTGATGAGTTCCAACACTAAATAGTGAATGCATTGTCTTCTCAAAACTGTTTATCCCTAGAATAAAGCTTTTTAGTAGTAGACTGCGGCGGCAATGACCTACTTGCTCCAGAATCTAGAGCTCCCAACTTTCAGGTTCTATTCAAACCTTGTAAACATATTGCCCGTGTAATTTTGTACTTAGCCAATCCTGTTGTGAGGCCAGAGTGATAATGTGGATGCTGAACAGATATTTCTAGCTGCGTGGGTGCGGCGAGATGGAGACCTGCCGAGCAACTGGTTTTGTCTGTTGGCCCAGGGGCTTGTGCCTGCCTGTTTCTGGAAGGGTGAGTCGGCAGAACCACCCATCGTGTGGGTTTTACTTTCTGCCATAGAGTGGTGCTGAGAAGTGTAATCTGACTTTAGCATAAAAAAAAAAAAATACATAAGAGGAAAAGTTAACAAAGGCCTCTGGAGATTAGGGCGTGTGCACAGTTGCAAATGCATGCTCAGAAAGACTGAAAACTCACGCTGGTTTCTGAAATTAGCACAGAGATATGGAAGTCTGGATCTTGCGGAACTTATTTTTCTACTTCTTCAAAAGTAGAAAATGCTGAAAATGGAAAGTCGGAGAGCATTTAAAGACTTAGATCACCAAATCTCAGCCTTTTGTTTCTTACCCTCGACATTTCAGGCTCTACGATGCACTCGGAATATTTTTTTCTTTCTGTATTTTTTTTTTTATTTTCAAACATTCTTTGTTAAAATTAATTCTTGGATGATTTTATTCATGCTTACAATGGATTCTGAACATACTCGGCCCTTATGGCCCACTGACTTTCATCAGGGCCACTGGAGTGGGCTTGGGGCTATGCCACTGAAGACAAATGGCCACCTGTCACCCAACAACCCATCATCTGCTGCTTTCTCCCCTGGACCCTCCTCATCTGTGATGGACTTTTTATTGGTTTTTATCTTGTGCAGGCAACTGCAGCTTTTCCTGAGTTTATGTCTCAGCCATAGTATGCTGTTTTATGGACCTCTTTCATTCCATTCCCTCTTAAAGATTCTTTCTGTTCATTTTTTTTTTTTTTGAGATGTTCCCTGAGCCTAGGGATCTTATGAGCATCTTGTTTAATGCTGAACTGTCAACAGTCACTAATTTTTAGTACCTTTAGCCATGTATCTCTGCTTTAACCAGTATTTGCTGCAAAGAGAGGCTTTTTTGGTCAAGGCTGAATACTGCACTTGTCTGTGGGTATGAATGTAAATATTTATGAGGCATTCTGACAATATATTTATTTATCAAAACAACAATACTAATGTGTTGTTTTGGATGCAAATGGCCTCTATAAACAAATATATTCGAATGCTTTGGTTCCTAGTTTATGGACTCTTTAGGAATGATTAGGAGGTATGGCTTTGTTGGAGGAGCTGTGTCACTGGTGGGCTATGAGGCTTTAAAAGCCCACACCTCTCTGCCTGTGGATCAGGTACTGCTTCAGCACCATGCCTGCTTGGCCCAGCATTCCTGGATATAATGATCATTGACCAAGCTTCTGAAGCTGTGAGCAAGGCCCCAACTAAAAGTTTTCTTTTATAAGTTACCTTAATTGTGATGTTTCTTCACAGCAGGAGAGCAGTACTGAAGACAGGGAGCTTCTGCCCTAGTGACTCTGACCTTCCAGCATGGGTCTTTGACGAGGACCTCAGTACCTGGTGTGAACTCCTTCCTATAGGGAAGGCTTCAGCTCCAATCAGAAGCCAGATTATTAAGGACAGACTGACATCCTACACATTTTGAAGTGCTATGATTTCTGTCATAATGTGACCCAGCTTGTTATGGAGGATTCTTTGATCAGTGGGTTGTTTAGATGTGTATTTCTTCTATCCAAACATTTGGACCTTTTCTAGTTACTTCTATTATTAAGTTCTTGCCTAATTTCCCAAGATTAGTGGGTTTTTGGTATTTTTTTTTGGACAGGTGACTCATCTTCATTTGATTCTGATCAAATAACCAGCCTTACTTAGATGGTGACCCTTTTATTTTTGCTTTGGAGAATGGGTTTAGACATTTAACATTTTGATGTATCACGTTGTATATGTTTCATGTAAAATTAATGTAGCAATACTGTATAACATTAAATATGTATTTCTATTTTTTATATAGTTATTTAAACCTTAGTTTTCTTTTCTTTTCTTCTTTTTTTTGGTTTTTTTTTTTTTTTGTTTTTTTTTTTTTTGTTTTTTTTTTTTTTTTTTGTTTGTTTTTTTCCACACAGGGTTTTTCTGTGTAACTCTGGCTGTCCTGGAACTCACTCTGTAGACCAGGCTGGCCTCGAACTCAGAAATCTGCCTGTCTCTGCCTCCCAAGTGCTGGGATTAAAGGCATGTACCACCACTGCACAGCATAGTTTTCCTTAAAGAGAAGCTAGACAACTTCTTTGGGATTAAATGAACAGGAAACTCTGTAATTCCACAATCCAAAATCGTGAGAAAATGACCTGGCCTTGTTTCCTGAGTGATACAGATTTCACATTGCTGAGAGCAAAACCTCTAATTTAACAGATGTAGACAGTGCCCAAGAATGAGCTTGTCATAAACTCCTGTGTGATGCTCACCTTCTAAACAGACAGAATGAGAACTGTATCTGTCAAAGTCATCCCTTCTTTTAACCATAGTGAATACATTAAAAAGGTTTCTCTCCAGTACACATTCTTTCATGATGATGAAGCCTACAGAATTGTACAAAGGCTTCACCATATTAAATACACTCACAGGGTTTCTGTCTTAGCATTTCCATTGCTAGGAATAGACATCATGACCTTTAATAAAAGCAACCCTTTAATTGGGGCTGGCTTATAATTTCAGAGGTTTAGTCCATTTTCATCATAGCAGGAAGCATGGCAACATGCAGGCAGACAAGGAGCTGAGAGTTCTGCATTTTGATCCAAAAGCAGCCAGGAAGAGACTGTCTTTCAGGGGGCTACCAGGAGGGTCTGTTCTGCACTGGGTGGAGCGTCAAAGCCTACCACCAGAGTGATCCACTTCCTCCAACAAGGTTGCACCTCTGAATAGAGCCACTCCCTGTGACAAGCATATTCAAACTCCCACATTCCACTCCCTGGCCCCCAAAAACTTGTTGGAGTACAGGAATATATGGGGACCATATTTAAACATAGCATAACGAAAAATACATGAGGTCCAACTTTTAAAAAGTCCCCATCATCTATAGCAGTCTCAAAAATGTTAAAAGTCCAAAGTGCAGAGTCTCTTCTGAGATTCATCCAATCATGTAACTATAATCCCCTTCATAAGGTTTCTGGCCAGTATGTGTGCTCTTATGTATTTGGAGATGACTGTAACGTGCAAAGGCTTTACCACATTGATTATGTTCATAGGGTTTCTCTTCAATATGACTTCTTTCATGCCTTTCATGTCTTCTAGAACTTTGACAATGCTCTTCAATATGATGGACTTCAATTGTAGCCTCTAGCAGTGATGTTCTGGTAGGTCTCCAACATCACCTCTTCATAGAGACTTTTCTGGGGAGGATCCAGCAAATCCCACTCTTCCCCAGTGAAGTTGGCATGCACATCATCATAAGCCACTGCATGTATACAACACAAAGCATGATACTGACATCACTTTGTTTGAGACACATTGGACTTCACTTTCTAAGGGCTTAGATGGCCCAATTCCTGTAACTTCTCATACATCCCTCAATTTGGGTACTTCCTTTCCCTGTGTGCATCTCTGCATGGCAGTTTTCTCAATGCCTTAGGTATCTCAACATCTTTTGTTCGCAAAATACAGCTCAATCTTCATTCTCACAACTTCAATACAATGAACTCTCACAGAATCTTCACTGGGGCTCTGGCTCATGTCTCAACTTCGGAGCTTGTTTGAGGTCCCCTCACAGCACTCAAGAGCAGTACTCAAAGAAGGACGCAGAGAACCACTCAGGCCTACACAGCCCAAACAAACCTGCAGCAAGCCACCCAGAAGAACCCTCCGCATTGATTAATGGTCTTAATAGGTTGAAATTCACTGAGGTTTGATTTAGGATCCAACACTTCATCAATTTTGGCAAATGGATTTTTTGTGTGTGTGCTTGAAAAAAATATGCTTGGAAAAAGTATTATATATAGCACTTAGGTGAGACTAATTAATCATGCTAAAATCTAAAAACTATAGGTTTTCTCTTGCTTGTTCTTTACTAAAATAAATGTGTTCAGATCTTTACATGTCATTAAGATAACTAATGTAATTGATTTTTTTTCCCTTTCCCTTCACTTAAAGGAAAAACAGGTAACTTTTAAAGATAAAATTAAGCACATTAAAGTTTTGAGTTATATGTTTTTACCAATATGCTATTTCCAACCTTTCTGTGCCTTATGTTTGTGATAGGTATTTGTAAGCAAGACTGGCTTCTATTTTTCAATTCTAATGTTTTTTGGTTTTTTTTTGTTTTGTTTTGTTTTGTTTTTTAACTGGAGAACTTGACACAATTTTCTAAAATGTTTGTGTTAAAAAAAATGGGTGATGGCGAAGGTTACGGTTTTCTCTAAGGGCCCGACTTGGTGTGTTTTCCGGGGTAAGCGTGGGAGGGTGAACTGGGAAGAAATGGGAACTGAGTGTGATTGGGTGCATTGTATACATTTCCCAAATAATTAATAAAAACACTGTGTTGAGGATAAATATTATAATGTTTCCTGACTCATTCTGCTGTCTTTAAATTATCTTCCCTGTCTTACCCTTTTAAAATTCATAAATTATTTTTATGAGTTTATGTTATCTTCAATTAACAGTTGATTACTTGATATTTTCTAGTAATTATCATTATTACAACAGATTCTTAAATTAAAATTCTTGATAGTATGAAAGATTTGACATAATTCTTGCTTCACGGGGAAAGAAAAAGAAAGACATTGCTTTCTTTTCCTCTCTTTTCTTATGTATACGTATATGTGTATGTGTATGTATATGTGTGTTTTTCCTGCATGTATGTATGCACACCTACATGCAGTAGTCATAGAGGCATGAAGAGGCATCAGATTCCCTGGCACTGGAATTGCACATAGCTGTGAGCCACCATGTGGGGTCCTGGGAATAGAATCAAGGCCTTCTGGAGGAGCTTCAGTGCTCTGAGTGGCTGAGCATCTCTCCAGTCCCCTTTCTTCTCATATGTATAAATAAGTATATGTACACATATATACTTATTGTATTAATATATACATATGTTGAAACCCTTCCTTCAAGAATATTATATTTGCAGTTGTAACTATTTCTATATTTCCTGCTTTTAATTCTGTCTTATATGTTTATATTTCTGGTTGGGATTATTTTCTTAAGCCACAGGACTGCTTTAAATATTCTTCTGTATGTTGTTTGCTAATAACAGATTCTCCCATCATTTTAAGAAATCTTCTTTACTTCTTTACCTTAAAAAAAAACAACTTTAGAACTGTGTAAAAAAACTTCAGCTTCTTCATTTTACTTCTCCTCTTTCCATCGTTTAAATTAAAAAAAAAAAAAAAAAAAAACGAAGTAAAATGTACAGCATCGACTCCGCAGGCTTTGAAAAAGGGCACGCGGGAAAGGGAGCGGTGGCGGAAGCTAGGGTAGCCATCGGGATGTGGGGATGGATTTGATCTAAACACGTTGTGCACTTGTGTGAAAGTCTCAAATGTAAAGAGTTAAGCATGCCAATAACATTAAAATGCCCACTGAAGCAGTGTTAGGGACATTCACGTCTTCATGGAGGTCGCACTGACCGTTTCTTCTCCGAGTTAGGAATACAGCTTGATGATAACTTCCTCTTTTATCGTGAGAAGTTGTATGCTGCCGCTATTGTTTCTTACTTAAAGGAAATGGTTCTGGTTTCTTTGCCACAAACAATAACTATTGTTTGACAATCTGCCTTTCTGTGTCTCCTCTTCTCTAAGGGGTTTGGAGGAGGTTTTGTTACACAGGGTAAGTGCACAGCCCATGGGTGTGTGTGGCACCATGAATGTCTCCTAGAACTGGAACCTGGGATCATGTGTCTGACAGGGAAACTTTTACAGAAGGAAGGCGAGTACAGAATAGCATTTACTCTCCTCAATTGATCTTGTGTGGGTTTTTCCTTCATGTACTATGGCATCAAATGCCCAATAGGAGCAGGAACTTTACAAAGTTAACTCTATGAAGACTGTATTATAAAGATGGTAAGTTAACCAAGAAGCAGACCATCAGTTAGCAGTTGCCTTTATTGGCAGTATTGGTCCCAGATGGTTTGGTATGGTCTTGTGGCTTTACCACAGGAGTGGACATATGACACTCTGTTGTTACATAGGCACTGCAGTCGAGTTACCTTTGAGTGGGGGGAATTCTGTCTTTTATTTTTTCTCTTTTCCTCTTACCACACCCCCTTTAGATCATGTTTCATTGGGTAGCACAGGCTGGGGTGGACCAGCCATAGCCACTCCAGGATTGTGCCTGCATTTCTCTTGTCTCTTTTTCCTGTTATTGTTGCTTTGGGTTTTGATTTTTAGTAACTTAGTCTTGTCTTCAATGTGTCTAGTAATTTCAACTGAATGCTGAAGAGTAGAACGATCAGTATTTATATGTTACATTTTGCATTTCTTCCCAGAGAAGACATTTGTTGTTGGTAAATCTTGTATTCCTACAGACTGATAGGATTACGTAATCATTAGGATGGCTTGTGATGAATTTCACTCCAGGGAAAATCTGGAATAGCTTGGTTTAGTCTCAGTTCTGGAACATGGGCTTCTGTGTTTTGTTTTGCTTTGCTTTGTTTAATTATTGCTATTTTTAAACTGAGCGGAGGTCGCATGCACTTGAGGCTGATGTTGAACATCTAGCCTCTTGCCTCTACCTCCCGAGGATCTCACTCAGGTTTTAATGTGTTATTGTGATTGATCTTGAACATGTATTACTGTATGTTCATAAGTTAACAAGACCACAGAATTGGAAAGCTGAAAGCTCCACTTGGCTGCTAGTCTGTGTTGCTTAGGAAGGGATTCAACTCTCTCATGCACTTATCTTTGTGTCCTTAGTCCTTTAATTTTTGACTCCTTAGGTTGCTCTTATTTTAAAAATGGAATTTCATCCAGCTGCTTGATGACCATGTCAGTCTGACACAAAGGTGCAGATGTCTGTGTCCTGGCACTTCACACGTTCTTGAAGCTAAAGTATCCAGATACCGGAGAAACGCAGTTCTGATCAGAACTTGTAGGTAGTTTGTCCCATCGCTGGAATGTCCATAGGTGAATTAGTTGACTTTCTGTAGATACAATAAGTACTGTAACAGTTTATAAAAGGAACAGTTTTCTTTTGTCTCACAGTTTTAGAGTTTTCACTCTGTGGTCATTTGGTCCTGTTCTTTGCACATCAGTGCAGGAGTGATTTTCAAATCATTCACCAGTCGATAGCGACATAGAAGCAGAGTGGGAAGGGCCTACGGTCCCTCCATCTTCAGGGTCACACCCCTACAGTCCAATGACCCCGCACTAAGCCCACTTAGCATACTCACCCCCTCCCAGTAGCACAAACTATGGATCAAACACCAAATAGTTGAGCATTTTGGAAACATTCAAAATACAGACTACAGCAATGGGAAAATGAATAGAGATCACAAGTAAATATTATATAGAAATAAGACACAAGTAGCCAGGAATTTACAAACAATAGATAAAGTGAATACTTATTGAGAAACTAGAAGCTGAAGCAAAATTATTTTCCTCTACTATATTAATAGCAATTGCTTTCTTACTGTTTGTGACAACATAGATCAAGCCAATTTATACTATTAATAATGATTGCTGACACTTATTATATATATATATATATATATATATATATATATATATATATATATATACACACACACACACACACACACACACACACACACACACACACAATAATGTTACAAAGCAACTATCTTTTTCCTAATTCTGTTTTCCACTTCCAAAAGTTAAAAAAAAAAACTAATGTTGAGAGCCAGTGAACTGTCTCGGGAAGTAAAAATGCCTTCCACCAAGCCTGACAGCTTGTTTCATTCCTTCAGACCCATGTGGTAGACAGAGAAAACCCATTCTGTAAATTGTCCTCTGATCTTTAACACTAATGCACAAACATATAGATACACATACACACATACTCTGTCTCATACATACTGAGAGACATAGACAGAGAAAGAGACAGAGACACAGAGACAGAGAATTTTATTCTTGAGACAGTTAAACTGTGTGCCCAAGACCACTAGAACTGCCAGGAAGCCCACTGAGCTTGCTTTGCACGGGGAGGCAACTCTAATGCCCACACACTTGATTATGAATTTGAATGCCCGTCACTTCTCCTCTAAAGCTTCATCCTACAAACGTGGCAAATATTAAAAAATAAAAAAGCATACATAAGGTCCCTTTTATATGGCTTGAGATTAGTAAAATTTGAGAATGGAATAAATAAATACTTGTGTGCTTGGGGTTATGACCATAAAGTTGTGTACACAAAATAGCCCAACCAGGAAATACTCAGTATTGGTTACCAAGAATAAGGTCAGGAAGAATTTAGTCACAGAAAATGCCTAAGATATAACTTCTAGAAAGAAAACATTTAAAAAAACATTTTGGAAAAAAAAAACCCTAAGCTCATACAATAGTTATAGAAAGGTTCATATTGGTATATATATATTAAAACACTAACAGTGATTTCTTCATGAAAGTAAAACTTTGGTGGTAGTGAAGGAAAACTTTTTATCTTATATATGCATGTTTTATTTTTACCTTTATATATTATGTGCTCCTTTGTATGACGTTTTAAAAAATACTCTATCCCCCTTCTCTCCATATATATATGTGTGTGTGTGTCTGTGTGTCTGTGTGTGTGTAGTTGTGTAGTGTGAGTGTAATCTCAGGGCCGAGGAAGCAGGCAAGCGCATCCCTAAGGCCTAGTCAACTCATGAGTCCCATACTAGTAACAGATTCTGTCTGAAAAACAATATGGATGTCACCTCAAGAGTGACATATGAAGACCACATGCTGTCCTTTGACCTCCACAATGACGTGCCTTAATGTGCACTCACGCCTGTACCCATACATATAGAGCACCTGCACACACATACATACACACAAAAATAAATAATACTTCAGCTAGGAAAAGTTTCAGTATACACTGAAGAAAAGAATACTATGATGTAGTCAGTTACACCAGGAATAGCAGACAACATTCTCTTTCACTCATAGCTAGTATGTGTCAGCAAATGTTACAGAAACTTGGTTATTTTACCATAGCACCACTCTCATAGCTTACAAACTGACGATAATTCATTGGTATCACAGTAACACCCACTCCATAATTATATTAGTCAATATGTTGTGTCTCAGTCTCTTCCTCTTGCCTGTGGATGTAGAACTCTCTCAGCAACTCTCCGGTACCATGTCTACCTACATGCCACCACGCTTCCCACCATGATGATAATGGACTAAACCTCTGAACTGAAAACCTGCCACAATTAAATGTTTTCATTTCTAACAGTTGCCATGATCATCATGTCTCTTCACAGCAATAGAAACCCTAACTAAAACAGTTAGTATTCTATCACTATGACAAAATACCTCCATCATATAATTTTGTAAAGAGAAAAGATTGATTTTGGCTCACAGTTTGAATGTTCCAAAGTGCTCTGAGTCCCTGGTGAATATGTTAGATGCTAGTGGGATCGGGCACACGGAGCAAAATACTCACCTTACTACCAGGAAGAAAATAAGGGCTGGGGTCATAATCTGCTTTGAGATCATGTGTAAAATAATATGGACATCTGAGAAGGCCCTTCTTCATGATAGGCTCTACCAATAAGAATGTACAAAATAAGAACGTACAAGACTATAAACTTTTAATACATAGACCTCCAAGATCCAAATTATAGCAGCAATCGTGTTGATTACTCTTTCAAGAACATTTTTATACAGATAGCTTGTTTAAAACCGAATTTAGTTTTCACACTACCCTTGTTAAATTCACCTCTTTAAGTCTCCATGCCACTAACTAGTTGTAATTTTAATTACTAAAAGTAGCGGTGCCAGGCATAGTGGCTCACACCTGGAATCCTGGCACGTGGAAGCTGAGGGTGGAAGATTAACGTGAGTTAGAGGTTCCTTTATTGACGTGAGTTAGAGGTTCCTTGATTGACGTGAGTTAGAGGTTCCTTGATTAACATGAGTTAGAGGTTCCTTGATTAACGTGAGTTAGAGGTCCCTTGGTTATACAGTATGTTTCATACAAGCGTGGCTGGAGTGAAACCCTGACTCAAACACCAATGGGAAAAAAAAAAACAATGATAAATAAAGTGATTAAGTAATTCACCTTCAGATTCCCATAGCTACTTAAATTATCTGGCAGCCCATTGTTATACCTTGGAGCTTATGGAAAGATTATAATCCGACTTGTAAGCTCCTCTCTACCCTCCACCACTCACCACTATTGCACTTGTCAATAAACCAGTGCTTACTGAGTGTGTAATTAAAAAGAATATTTATTAAGATTTTTTTTACATAAAAGTCACTTTGAGAGGATAGCAACACAGAGTACAAGAACATAAAGGAAAAAGAAGTGCCACATGTTTAAGTAAAATCTTAAAAGTGAACTAAATTCTCATATTTTGTTTAAACTAGAAATTGGATGAAGTTATCATCATACTTAAAATGTACATAAATGCATCTTATATGAAATTCTGAATATTGTGGTTTTTAGTCTACTACATTTATCCCCCCCAAACACACACCCCAGCTTCAAGATAGTAACAATGAAAAGTCATTAATGTGAAAGTCACCATACACTGTTGCAGGATATTTGATCATAATGTGAACTCTGACATTGTGATTATTGGGGGGGAAAAAACCTGTTTCTAGTTGTGGTGTAGCTCAGCCCTTAGCACACACCTTTAATTCCCCAGACAAGCCCTTAATACACACCTCTAATCCCAAACAATGAGGGCAAAGTTAGTTTGTAGAAGGAAATACCCTTCTTTGAAAATGATATGTAATTGAGTGGCAGAGAAAGTGATGAGTCAGAGAAAGAGCTGACAGAATAGGATGTGCCCAAGTCTCACAAGAAGAGAGAGGAAAGGGAAGCTACTTAAGGAGCAG
This sequence comes from Mus musculus, assembly GCF_000001635.26. Lineage (NCBI taxonomy): Eukaryota > Metazoa > Chordata > Mammalia > Rodentia > Muridae > Mus > Mus musculus. The sequence goes on from NC_000080.6 coordinate 103,397,906, forward strand.
TGTAGAGATAGGAATAGATAGATGAGAAAGATAGAGGGAGGGAGGGAGAGAGAGACAGAGACAGAGACAGAGAGAGAGGTGAGCAGTTTTATAGAGACTGGGTTGTAGAGAGGACAAGCTAAATATAGATGAACACATATGAACCCGAGAATGAGAAGGGACAGATTAGAAAGGATTGCCAGAGTAAGTTTGAAGCCAAGCAGAGCATTCAGTCAGAAGCTGAGAGAGAAGTCAGAGCTCAGAGAGAACATGAAAGGGTGAGCTTATTCAGCAGTCAGCAGTCAGTCTCAGGGGCTAAAAACGTTCTAGGTATAGATCAGATTATACAGACACACATTCTCTCTCTCTCTCTCTCTCTCTCTCTCTCTCTCTCTCTCTCTCTCTCTCTCCCTCCCTCTCCCTCCCCTTCTCCCTCTCCCTCTCCCTCTCCCTCTCCCTCCCTCTCTCTCTCTCTCTCTTTCACACACACACACACACACACACACACACAAACACACACACACACACGAACATACATACACACAGTATGTGTGGGATAGCTTAAATTTTTTTTTAAAAGACAAGCTGAAAATTACAATCTCACAGAATTCTTCAGGACAATGGATAAATATTGACTGCATAATAGATAAAGCTGAGCATCATATGGTCATCAGTGAGAAGGGATACCATGATAGAACAGCATTACTCTCTCTGATCCAACAGTATCTATTTAGTACTAATAGAGGGAAACATAGAAAATGATAGCAGGAGCTTAATATGATATGAGTGGAAAGATCCTAATGGACAGATTGAGCATTTAATGGAAACTCCCAAGAGATGTAATGTTATTGCAATTCCAGCATGTAATCAGGGGACAAACAGCATAGGAGGAGAAAGAAATGTGTTTTCAATAGTCTAAACAACCCTGCATGTGTCAATCCCTGTTGAGAACATGTCATCTAAAAATACATTAAAAACCAGTATGTATAGGTACATTCTTAGGGAAGGAATACCTGAAAACAGAATGAAATTATGAAAACGATGTTTTATTTTTATTTTTCTTGCTGATGTGAGAGTGTGCACTCTACAAATTGCCCAAGGAAGCTAATATTTCTATTATTCTCATTGCTTACTTCAATATCATTAAAATGTTTTATTATTGTATAATGATATTATAATTATTCATAAGACAACACAGTGTCCCCAGGCATTCATTAGCATGTCAGGAATATTAGAAAAGCATAGACACATTGGTAGCTGTTTATACTAAAAACGTACTAAATCAATTTATACCAACTTAACTGTCTCTGGGTTTTGACGGTTGAAATACATTTTTTATAGCATCTCTGAGCTTGGCTAAGAAGATTGAAAGAAAATAAACAAAGTCTATTAATGCTCTCTCACCTAAATTGCTTCTCCAATCAATACTGATTTGCAAAATAATAGGCTGTCTCTCTTTATTAGACGTACAATATAATTTTGATATTTTCATTTTTGTGGGGGTTAACATACAAGGCCAACGTTTCATCACAGCATCTTCAAACACAAGCCATTACAATTTGCTCACGTTTATTCTCCTTCCTGTTAAGTTTTCTACTATATTTAATTTTCACTTACTTTGTGGCAATTTTGAAGGTGTGCAGTGAGCCAAAATACCTCATGATCTCCCCCAGAGTCCTCTTAATGAAGTATGAGTATAAGAACCGGGGATACAATATGCAGCTATTTCTAGCTTTTGTTAGCCAAAACAGCCTTCACTTTCAGTGGAGGGAAAAATGAAGACTGAGTATGTAGCATCCATGGGTCAGAATTATGTGCTTATATAATTTAGATTTCTAGAATCCAGCTTTATTTATCCAGATCTATGTTATGCTCTGTGTTGAACAAATGCAGCCAAAGCATTTAGGATTTAAACCAGGCTTCTCAAGGAGAGCTAAGTGTGGAGACATAGAGTATGTTAACAGAATTGACGGTTATTGTGAAAGATCAAAAAATAGTTGAGAGAAGGACCTCCCTGAGAACACACATAGGACCTGAACTGCTCTTGTTAAGTGCTTTGGTCATCCTTTAGGACACATCTAGGCGAGTGATATGAATACTTGATTGTTTCATAAATATACGCACCAGCAAATCCTCTTGGTCCTGTGATTCTCACAGACAGACTAGAAATAGCATTTTAAATAGTCTGTCACCAAGGCAATGAGTCAACCAGGAAACCATCTTGTAGATGTACAGAAAAAAAAAGTCTTATGTGCAAATATAGCCTTCATCTTTGGCAAAAATAAATTAACATGAGGGATAAGGTGGGCCTTAGTGTGGCTTAGGGTATACATTATTTGTGGTCTCTCAAATGTTTATGTGACTAAAAGACTCCATTCCAGGGTTGGAAGGTAATGAGCCTTTAAAAAGTGGGGTCACCTTAGTGTGGAGGTTAGTTTTTGTGGGACCCCTTGGTTGTTACTGTGTGAGCCCTTTGGATCCTGTGAAGGGTCATTGTAAAAGAAGCGAGCATGCTCCCTTGATCATCCTGTCTCCTTCCTGGATGGCGATATGATTATTGACTGACACGTGCTTGCACCAGCTAGTGCAGCCAAAGGCTTGGCCCAAGGTCTACGCTGTTTAGATTTCAAATCTTTAAACCATAAACTAGATAAGCCTTTTTTCTCATAACCATCTTGTGTCAGATGGTTCATAATTGTAATAAGGAGCTAATACAGGTCTAGTGAGGAAATTTGCTGTGTGGTATTGCATTTCCTTCTTAGTTTGTACTGTTTATATTTTATGCTTGATCTCTTTTGGGTCAGAGTTCCCATGATATCCACAAATCAAAATCACATGGTCTCAAACTTCTTCCCTAGGTATAAAGTAGAGTCATGAAATTCAAAATTATTATTTCTGAAAAGGCAGAATTGCAACCATGTCTGGTAATTATATTCATGAAATAATCACATTGTAAACATATCATCAATGCTTGCTGAATCATATCCATGACAGGATAGCACAGTGTTGACATGAAGATAATGTTAAACTATGGATTTCTCAAGGAAGAAAACACTGTTTTTTGATTTGTTTTGTTTTTAATTTTCAAGAATCTGTATCGTGTATTCAATGCTGAATTGGAGCTTGCTATATTCCTGGCAATGACCTTGATCTAATTTCACTATAGGAATTGTGCTAGCTGATTTTGTGTGTCAACTTGACATAAGCTGGAGTTATCAAAGAGATAGGAGTCTCCCTTGAGGAAATGCCTCCATGAGATCTGGCTGTAAGGCATTTTCTCAATTAGTGATCAAGAGTGAGAGGGCCCATTGTGGATGGTGCCATCCCTGGGCTGATAGTCCTGCGTTCTATAAGAAAGCCATTGAGCAAGTCAAGTGAAGTAAGCCAGAAAACAGCATTCCTCCATGACTTCTGCGTCCATCCTGCCTCCAAGTTCCTACCTTGTATGAGTTCCTGTCCTAACTTCCTTTGGTGATGAACAGCAATGAGGAAGTATAAGCTGAATAAACCCTTTCCTCCCCAATTTGCTTCATATGTCTTAATGTTTTGTACAGGAATAGAAACTCTGACTAAGACAGGGTTGCCCCATCACTGGCTTTATCCCATGCTCGGTGTAGATCCTAAGGGCTTCATGCATGCTAAGCAAACATTCTACCAAATGAGCTATGTCCCCAGCCCTTAATGACATTTTTGTATACAGTATACATAGTAAGCTTGACATAGGAAAAGAGAAGAGCCTATATTTGTGAGATTGAAGTGTAATGTCCTATCTTTAAGCCAATGGACTATTACTTTTTAATTACATTTTTAAAACACATTCACTTTACATCCTGCCCACTGCCCCTCTCCCAGTCACCCCGTCTCCCATCTTAGAATGCTAGGTAGCTCACATCTTGTTAATGCCCTCAGAAGTCAGCACTGTGGTAAAGCCTGCTGTTTTGCATCGTGGTCTGTTCTATTTAGATAAGATTTCACACAGTGGACTCCTGTACCAGAATCTCTTTGCAGGTCAAGTAGAGTTTATCTTGAATGCTTGGGACCAAATGTTTTGGGATTTGGTATTAAAATTTTTCTACTGTTTTGATACACATTATAAGATATTTGGGGATTTATTGAAGCCTACACAAAATCCACTCATCTTTGTTTAACACAAACCTCCTACATTATGCATAAAGATAATTTCCCAGAATGCACCAGGCTGATGCACATATGAACTCACAGAGACTCTGCACAAATTGAAGCCAGACACAATCCCAAGGCAGAGAAGGGGAAGTGAACCCAGTCCCACTGTAACTGAGAAGATAGTTGCCGTAGACGTAGACAGCAGCTGGGAAGGGAAATTGGTTTTCTCCAATGTAGGGACAATGGGTGTCTCAGCCACACTCCAGGGCAGACCTCATGTGCAGGAGTAGCTTGCCAGCACAAAACAGGCTTAATGGTCTTTGATGACCTGTTTTGTTGTTGTTGTTGTTTTTATGGCTAGTGTTGTGGTTCTTGGTTTTTTGGGGGGGGTGGGGGGGGGGTAAAAGAGGGAAGGAGGAGTGGGAGTGGAAGGGAGAGGAAGAGGAGAGGGAAAAGAGGAAGTGAGGTAGGGAGGTGAGGAAGATCTGGGAGAACTTGGGTGGAAGGGACAGAGTATAATCAAAATATATTTTAGGAAAAATTTAAAAATGTAAAAAGAGTGTGAGGTGCAGATCTATGCAGGTGTCACTTTGGGGATCTCTGTTCTGCCCTAGTCATTGGCTTGCTCATCTTCACATCAAAAGCACCCTGTTGCCCATTATGTAAAATGTCCCTTGCTTCTACTCTCTACTCAATAGGCCGTTTTGAGTCCTATACTCCCCTAAGTATGTGACTGTAATTAAGGATAACTGCCAACTAGGTTTTAGGGTAAGGTTTTTGTGGTTTGTTTTTGTTTTTGTTTCTGTTTTTGCTTTTGTTTTGTTTTTTTTTAGCATAGTTAAGGACCCTATTGGAATCAAAGCTGTATGTCTTGCCAATACTCAAATATGGCTGCCTGATTGCTGGCTGGGCTGTCATTAGTCAATATGCATGACTAAACAAAGCCTCTTGGGAAGCTACTCATACTTAGGAGGAGAGTCAGGACAGAAAGCTCACCCTAACAGATGCAGGAGAGGGAGCACTGATTTTTATCAGAGCACCCCATTACCTTTTCTGTTCTGGTCCAGGTCTCACAGTGGAAGATAAAGTATCCCCAGATTTTCTCATCTCTTGAAGATGTGTGGACACTAAGAATCTCTATTTTGGTCTCTAGGCACAGAGCAAAGAAGCAAGAAGCAGTCTCTTTTTTTGGAAGGCACAGCATGACTTCAGCACACTGAAGTTTCTCCAAAGCTTCGCTGTTAACATTGTGGGAATTCAGCACTTTCCTGCAGATCAAAGTCCATGTGACTTCTCCCGTGCAGGGAGTACAAGCAAAATAGATTTGCTTCTGTGGACGCCCAAGGAGAACTGGGAAGACTTTTGAGAGAACCTGGAGCATTGGGAAATTGTAATTTGGGAGTGGGGGGAATACAGCACAGCAGAAATATAGGCTGTTACTATCAATATGCCTTAGTCCTACATGGATGATAATTGTGAAACATAGGCAACAGATTCTGATGAAATAGATTATAATACGGTGTTCTGAGTATGGTTTCAGAGATATAAAACATATAATCAATTGCTCATCACAGATCCTTAGAGACATTGTACTTCTGTTTTGCACGATTCTTTTACTGCTACACTTATATGCTTGCGTGTATATGCATGTGTATGTATGTGCATGAATGTGCAGATGCATGTGGAAGTCAGAGGCCAATGTTGGTCAACTGCTTTCCACTTTATTAAGACGGCGTCTTCTACTGAACCGGGAATTCACTGACTCAGCTAGGCTGTCTGGCTAGAGAGCGCCTTTCTCCACTTTGTAGCTCAGATGATTGGTGTGCATCCCCAACCCCAGCATTTTGCTTAGTGCTTAAGATCAGAACTCAGGTCTTCCCGATTATAGGGCAAGCCACTTTACTAACTGCCGTCTCCCTAGCACCCTGATTATTTTTTAAGTTATGAATCTTTTCTGTGATTTTTTTTTACATGCTAATTCTAAAGCTCTCGCAGGACTACAAATAAAAAAGCAAGAAGAAGATCAAATCTAGAAAAAGCATTGTCTACTTTTCAGCTTTTGTTGTTGTATAACGAGTGTTCATTTGTTGCTTTGCTCATTGGTTTCTGACAATTAAAACATGGCTACTGACTTGACAAAATTTAACCCAAGGAATTTTAATGCTAGAGTCCCCTAATAGGGAACAAAAGGTTTGTAAATGATGTATCTACTTGCTTGTGTGTAGGTGAGATTTAAATTGACACAAATCTTGATGGAAATGCTCCAAGCATGTGTCAACTAGATCAGCCTGCACTTCCCACTGATAGTCTCATGGTGGTCTCTACTTCTTAGAGTCTGTCCTAATTAAGGAGATGGAAGGTTCACAAATATTCGAGTTGGAATCACAAATTCAGATATTGGGATCTCCTGCCTAATAAGTTCTACATTCTTTGGGAACAGAAATAGCCCTCAAATGGATAAAGTACCATTTCACAATAACAATAAGAACAGATGAATATAGGTCATGTCTTCTGAGAACCTTTCAGCATGGGACATCGCTGTTAGATCACAGAGCAGAAAATGGCAGTGCTGCTGGTAGCTCCTAAGATGATGATCTGCTCAACCCAGAACACATTCTTAGGTTTTAGTTAATCCCATATGTAGTCAAGTTGACAACAAAGAATAGGCATCACAATGGGTTTCTGTTTTTTTCAGGAAAGCCATCGCTTCCCTTGGGCAAAGGGCATCTAGTTCCCAATTAACCGAAGCAGCTTGCATCAGCTCAGAAACTCTGACCCTATCAAATGAAATCCTCTTGCTCTCTCCCAATGAGAGACAGCCCTGCAATGTGTCCTCCCAACAGAGCATGCTCTACCCAGGAAGCAGTCAAGGTCAGTGGTTTCACTGTGCTGTGTTTATAACTACTCACTACTCTAGCAGCTAACATTTCTTGAAAGTGGGTTTATTTTTGTTCCACAATCTAATTATTTCATGCTTAAGCTTTTGAATTGTACTTTAACTTGATTTTCACTGTTAAAAAAAGAAAAATATCTGTCTTCCATTTCTTTATATATGTACATATATATATGTACACATATATACATATATATACACACACATATATGTACATATATGTGTCACACATGTGTATGCATGTATATGAAGGTACCTATAGAGGGTATCTGATTTTCTGGAGTTGCCAACTATTGGACTTAGGTACTGGGAACCTGGCTCTGGCCCTCTGGAAGAGCAGCATTCTTAACCACTGAGCTGTCTCTCAAGCCCACATCTTCTCTTTTTATGTTATTTGTTTTATCTCCTCTGTCTCGGTTCTCCTTTTGGCGATGACTGTTAACCACATCATAGAAAAGAGATAGAAGAGATCCAAAGGGCATTGAGGTCATTAAATTTCTGGCAGAGAGAAAAAGATCTAGGAATATATTAACGCTTTAGCAACTAATAAATGTTAAAGACCAATAATGTTAGTTAAAGGCTACATTTTGGGAAAGTCACCACGCTGAAAGTAAAACTTAAAAAATTAACACCTTTTCCTTTATTATTGTAAATTATACCGAAAGTTTAGGCATTTGTTTGTGTGTTTGTTTGTCTGCTTGTTTTTCTAGAAAAACAATAACCAAGAATTGTGATACCATCAGAGAAAGGCTTAGTAAGTAAAAGTGCAAACAAAAGGCCTCGAGATTATACTAAAGTTTTAGATTTCTTGTTTTTTCAGAAAACAAGATTATCAAGAATTGATATGGGGTCAGGGAATGGCTATAGAGGTAAAAATTCTTGTTGTGTAACCCTGGGAGACTGAGTTCAGTCCCTGGAACTCACAGAGAACAGCAGGCACTGTGGCATCCACCTGTAATCCCAGGATTCCTAGGGAGTGATAAGAGACGGTGACAGGAGAATCACTTGGAAGCACAAGGCCTAAGGAGCCGGGGACTGCAGAAACTGCTTCAGCAAGGTGGACAGTGAGAACAGAAACCTGCATGCTGTCCTCTGGCTTAGACACACACACCAGACACAGTGTGCCAACACGCATGCGCACACACGCACCAAAATTACTAATAATACAAAAAAAAAAGCATCGTAAAGAATCTTAGGTTTATCCACTTACAGTCTGGTCGGAGCCAGCTTCGATACCCACTGCCATTGCTCTCCCCAGTCCGAGTATCGATTGCATCTCTCTCTTTTTTTTTCCATTTTTTATTAGGTATTTAGCTCATTTACATTTCCAATGCTATACCAAAAGTCCCCCATAGCCACCCACCCCCACTCCCCTACCCACCCACTCCCCCTTTTTGGCCCTGGCGTTCCCCTGTACTGGGGCATATAAAGTTTGCAAGTCCAATGGGCCTCTCTTTCCAGTGATGGCCGACTAGGCCATCTTTTGATACATATGCAGCTAGAGTCCAGAGCTCCGGGGTACTGGTTAGTTCATAATGTTGTTCCATCTATAGGGTTGCAGATCCCTTTAGCTCCTTGGGTACTTTCTCTAGCTCCTCCATTGGGAGCCCTGTGATCCATCCATTAGCTGACTGTGAGCATCCACTTCTGTGTTTGCTAGGCCCCGGCATAGTCTCACAAGAGACAGCTACATCTGGGTCCTTTCGATAAAATCTTGCTAGTGTATGCAATGGTGTCAGCGTTTGGATGCTGATTATGGGGTGGATCCCTGGATATGGCAGTCTCTACATGGTCCATCCTTTCATCTCAGCTCCAAACTTTGTCTCTGTAACTCCTTCCAAGGGTGTTTTGTTCCCACTTCTAAGGAGGGGCACACTGTCGATTGCATCTCTTAAAGCAAAGTCCCTTCTGTAGCAGGCTTCTTATGTCCTACTAACTCATTGTAAAACCTCTTTATTTAAGGATAACATAACTCATTTATTTCCTAATGCCATCTGTCTCACCCAAATAAATCTGATCCACTTTGTCCAAATTTAGATTCTTAGAAGTAAGACAAATAGAACACTTCGAGGGTCCACTTTCTATCTCGTGGTGTCAGCACTGTGTGGCTGTGAACAAGCAGCTCATCCAACTTTATTTCTTCTCTTTCCCCATAGGAGAATTTGCTGTCTCTCCCCATAATTTTGAGGCTTTTACATTTTACAAATAAGACTATTTCTGTAAAATCTGTACTCTCTCTCTCTCTCCATATTGAAAAATTTTTCTATCTCTCCATATTTTTTGAAGATTTTACAAATAGATCTATTTTTGTAAAATCTGTCACAAATTCTTGGAAGACTATTTTAGACTTCAATCTGGTATATATGCTATACTAAATTCCCTACCGGTGGCCAATTCATACTCAAACATAATAAACACGTATCAAACTTTTGTGATATGTTATATACTGGGCTAACTAAATGACTTCATGTATGTACCTCATTCAATTTTTTAAATCACTGAAATAGATGTGAACGAGTTCCATTTTCAGATGCAGGAGTGAGTTCAGCCTTAGGATTTTTATATTGAAAAGAGAATGTAGTTGTTATGTGGTCCTTCTTCTCTGTAATAACTAGGCATTGTTTAACATTTCCATAGCATTTTTTTTTTCTCTTATATTTTTTTTCCATTTTTTATTAGGTATTTAGCTCATTTACATTTCCAATGCTATACCAAAAGTCCCCCTTACCCACCCACCCCCACTCCCCTACCCACCCACTCCCCCCCTTTGGCCCTGGTGTTCCCCTGTACCGGGGCACACAAAGTCTGCGTGTCCAATGGGCCTCTCTTTCCAGTGATGGCCGACTAGGCCATCTTTTGATACATATGCAGCTAGAGTCAAGAGCTCAGGGGTACTGGTTAGTTCATAATGTTGTTCCACCTATAGGGTTGAAGATCCCTTTAGCTCCTTGGGTACTTTCTCTAGCTCCTCCATTGGGAGCCCTGTGATCCATCCATTAGCTGACTGTGAGCATCCACTTCTGTGTTTGCTAGGCCCCGGCATAGTCTCACAAGAGACAGCTACATCTGGGTCCTTTCGATAAAATCTTGCTAGTATATGCAATGGTGTCAGCGTTTGGATGCTGATTATGGGGTGGATCCCTGGATATGGCAGTCTCTACATGGTCCATCCTTTCATCTCAGCTCCAAACTTTGTTTCTGTAACTCCTTCCATGGGTGTTTTGTTCCCACTTCTAAGGAGGGGCATAGTGTCCACACTTCAGTCTTCATTTTTCTTGAGTTTCATGTGTTTAGGAAATTGTATCTTATATCGTGGGTATCCTAGGTTTTGGGCTAGTATCCACTTATCAGTGAGTACATATTGTGTGAGTTCCTTTGTGATTGTGTTACCTCACTCAGGATGATGCTCTCCAGGTCCATCCATTTGGCTAGGAATTTCATAAATTCATTCTTTTTAATAGCTGAGTAGTACTCCATTGTGTAGATGTACCACATTTTCTGTATCCATTCCTCTGTTGAGGGGCATCTGGGTTCTTTCCAGTTTCTGGCTATTATAAATAAGGCTGCTATGAACATAGTGGAGCATGTGTCCTTCTTACCAGTTGGGGCATCTTCTGGATATATGCCCAGGAGAGGTATTGCTGGATCCTCCGGTAGTACTATGTCCAATTTTCTGAGGAACCGCCAGACTGATTTCCAGAGTGGTTGTACAAGCCTGCAATTCCACCAACAATGGAGGAGTGTTCCTCTTTCTCCACATCCTCGCCAGCATCTGCTGTCACCTGAATTTTTGATCTTAGCCATTCTCACTGGTGTGAGGTGGAATCTCAGGGTTGTTTTGATTTGCATTTCCCTGATGATTAAGGATGTTGAACATTTTTTCAGGTGCTTCTCTGCCATTCGGTATTCCTCAGGTGAGAATTCTTTGTTCAGTTCTGAGCCCCATTTTTTAAGGGGGTTATTTGATTTTCTGAGGTCCACCTTCTTGAGTTCTTTATATATGTTGGATATTAGTCCCCTATCTGATTTAGGATAGGTAAAGATCCTTTCCCAGTCTGTTGGTGGTCTTTTTGTCTTATAGACAGTGTCTTTTGCCTTGCAGAAACTTTGGAGTTTCATTAGGTCCCATTTGTCAATTCTCGATCTTACAGCACAAGCCATTGCTGTTCTGTTCAGGAATTTTTCCCCTGTGCCCATATCTTCAAGGCTTTTCCCCACTTTCTCCTCTATAAGTTTCAGTGTCTCTGGTTTTATGTGAAGTTCCTTGATCCACTTAGATTTGACCTTAGTACAAGGAGATAAGTATGGATCGATTCGCATTCTTCTACATGATAACAACCAGTTGTGCCAGCACCAATTGTTGAAAATGCTGTCTTTCTTCCACTGGATGGTTTTGGCTCCCTTGTCGAAGATCAAGTGACCATAGGTGTGTGGGTTCATTTCTGGGTCTTCAATTCTATTCCATTGGTCCACTTGTCTGTCTCTATACCAGTACCATGCAGTTTTTATCACAATTGCTCTGTAGTAAAGCTTTAGGTCAGGCATGGTGATTCCACCAGAGGTTCTTTTATCCTTGAGAAGAGTTTTTGCTATCCTCGGTTTTTTGTTATTCCAGATGAATTTGCAAATTGCTCCTTCTAATTCGTTGAAGAATTGAGTTGGAATTTTAATGGGGATTGCATTGAATCTGTAGATTGCTTTTGGCAAGATAGCCATTTTTACAATGTTGGTCCTGCCAATCCATGAGCATGGGAGATCTTTCCATCTTCTGAGATCTTCTTTAATTTCTTTCTTCAGGGACTTGAAGTTTTTATCATACAGATCTTTCACTTCCTTCGTTAGAGTCACGCCGAGATATTTTATATTATTTGTGGCTATTGAGAAGGGTGTTGTTTCCCTAATTTCTTTCTCAGCCTGTTTATTCTTTGTGTAGAGAAAGGCCATTGACTTGTTTGAGTTAATTTTATATCCAGCTACTTCACCGAAGCTGTTTATCAGGTTTAGGAGTTCTCTGTTGGAATTTTTAGGGTCACTTATATATACTATCATATCATCTGCAAAAAGTGATATTTTGACTTCCTCTTTTCCAATTTGTATCCCCTTGATCTCCTTTTGTTGTCGAATTGCTCTGGCTAATACTTCAAGTACTATGTTGAAAAGGTAGGGAGAAAGTGGGCAGCCTTGTCTAGTCCCTGATTTTAGTGGGATTGCTTCCAGCTTCTCTCCATTTACTTTGATGTTGGCTACTGGTTTGCTGTAGATTGCTTTTATCATGTTTAGGTATTGGCCTTGAATTCCTGATCTTTCCAGAACTTTTATCATGAATGGGTGTTGGATCTTGTCAAATGCTTTTTCTGCATCTAACGAGATGATCATGTGGTTTTTGTCTTTGAGTTTGTTTATATAATGGATTACATTGATGGATTTTCGTATATTAAACCATCCCTGCATCCCTGGAATAAAACCTACTTGGTCAGGATGGATGATTGCTTTAATGTGTTCTTGGATTCGGTTAGCGAGAATTTTATTAAGGATTTTTGCATCGATGTTCATAAGAGAAATTGGTCTGAAGTTCTCTATCTTTGTTGGATCTTTCTGTGGTTTAGGTATCAGAGTAATAGTGGCTTCATAAAATGAGTTGGGTAGAATACCTTCTACTTCTATCTTGTGAAAAAGTTTGTGCAGAACTGGAGTTAGATCTTCTTTGAAGGTCTGATAGAACTCTGCACTAAACCCGTCTGGTCCTGGGCTTTTTTTGGCTGGGAGACTATTAATAACTGCTTCTATTTCTTTAGGGGATATGGGACTGTTTAGAAGGTCAACTTGATCCTGATTCAACTTTGGTACCTGGTATCTGTCCAGAAATTTGTCCATTTCGTCCAGGTTTTCCAGTTTTGTTGAGTATAGCCTTTTGTAGAAGGATCTGATGGTGTTTTGGATTTCTTCAGGATCTGTTGTTATGTCTCCCTTTTCATTTCTGATTTTGTTAATTAGGATTTTGTCCCTGTGCCCTTTAGTGAGTCTAGCTAAGGGTTTATCTATCTTGTTGATTTTCTCAAAGAACCAACTCCTCGTTTGGTTAATTCTTTGAATAGTTCTTCTTGTTTCCACTTGGTTGATTTCACCCCTGAGTTTGATTATTTCCTGCCGTCTACTCCTCTTGGGTGAATTTGCTTCCTTTTTTTCTAGAGCTTTTAGATGTGTTGTCAAGCTGCTAGTATGTGCTCTCTCCCGTTTTTTCTTGAAGGCACTCATAGCTATGAGTTTCCCTCTTAGAAATGCTTTCATTGTGTCCCAAAGGTTTGGGTACGTTGTGGCTTCATTTTCATTAAACTCTAAAAAGTCTTTAATTTCTTTCTTTATTCCTTCCTTGACCAAGGTATCATTGAGAAGAGTGTTGTTCAGTTTCCATGTGAATGTTGGCTTTCTGTTATTTATTTTGTTATTGAAGATCAGCCTTAGTGCATGGTGATCTGATAGGATACATGGGACAATTTCAATATTTTTGAATCTGTTGAGGCCTGATTTGTGACCTATTATGTGGTCAATTTTGGAGAAGGTACCATGAGGTGCTGAGAAGAAGGTATATCCTTTTGTTTTAGGGAAAAATGTTCTGTAGATATCTGTCAGATCCATTTGTTTCATCACTTCTGTTAGTTTCAGTGTGTCCCTGTTTAGTTTCTGTTTCCATGATCTGTCCATTGGTGAAAGTGGTGTGTTGAAGTCTCCCACTATTATTGTGTGAGGCGCAATGTGTGCTTTGAGCTTTACTAAAGTTTCTTTAGTGAATGTGGCTGCTCTTGTATTTGGAGCATAGATATTCAGAATTGAGAGTTCCTCTTGGAGGATTTTACCTTTGATGAGAATGAAGTGTCCCTCCTTGTCTTTTTTGATGACTTTGGGTTGGAAGTCAATCTTATCAGATATTAGGATGGCTACTCCTGCTTGTTTCTTCATACCATTTGCTTGGAAAATTGTTTTCCAGCCTTTCATTCTGAGGTAGTGTCTATCTTTTTCTCTGAGATGAGTTTCCTGTAAGCAGCAAAATGTTGGGTCTTGTTTGTGTAGCCAGTTTGTTAGTCTATGTCTTTTTATTGGCGAGTTGAGACCATTGATGTTAAGAGATATTAAGGAAAAGTAATTGTTGCTTCCTGTTATTTTAGTTGTTAAAGGTGGCATTCTGTTCTTGTGGCTGTCTTCTTTTATGTTTGTTGAGGGATTACCTTCTTGTTTTTTCTAGGGCGTTGTTCCCGTTCTTGTATTGGTTTTTTTCTGTTATTATCCTTTGAAGGGCTGGATTCGTGGAGAGATAATGCGTGAATTTGGTTTTGTCGTGGAATACTTTGGTTTCTCCCTCTATGATAATTGAGAGTTTGGCTGGGTATAGTAGCCTGGGCTGCAGTTTGTGTTCTCTTAGTATCTGTATAACATCTGTCCAGGCTCTTCTGGCTTTCATAGTCTCTGGTGAAAAATCTGGTGTAATTCTGATAGGCTTGCCTTTATATGTTACTTGACCTTTTTCCCTTACTGCTTTTAGTATTCTATCTTTATTTAGTGCATTTGATGTTCTGATTATTATGTGTCGGGAGGAATTTCTTTTCTGGTCCAGTCTATTTGGAGTTCTGTAGGCTTCTTGTATGTTCATATGCATCTCATTCTTTAGATTTGGGAAGTTTTCTTCAATAATTTTGTTGAAGATGTTTGCTGGACCTTTGAGTTGAAAATCTTCATTCTCATCCACTCCTATTATCCGTACGTTTGGTCTTCTTATTGTGTCCTGGATTTCCTGGATATTTTGAGTTAGGATCTTTTTGCATTTTCCATTTTCTTTGATTGTTGTGCCGATGTTCTCTATGGAATCTTCTGCACCTGAGATTCTCTCTTCCATCTCTTGTATTCTGTTGCTGATGCTCAAATCTATGGTTCCAGATTTCTTTCCTAGGGTTTCTATCTCTAGAGTTGCCTCGCTTTGAGTTTTCTTTATTGTGTATACTTCCCTTTTTAGGTCTAGTATGGTTTTGTTCATTTCCATCACCTGTTTGTATGTTTTTTCCTCTTTTTCTGTAAGGACTTCTACCTGTTTGATTGTGTTTTCCTGTTTTTCTTTAAGGACTTGTAACTCTTTAGCAGTGTTCTCCTGTATTTCTTTAAGTGATTTATTAAAGTCCTTCTTGATGTCCTCTACCATCATCATGAGATATGCTTTTAAATCTAGGTCTAGGTTCTCAGGTGTGTTGGGGTTCCCTGGACTGGGCGAAGTGGGTGTGCTGGGTTCTGGTGATGGTGAGTGGTCTTGGTTCCTGTTAGTAAGATTCCTCCGTTTACCTTTCGCCATCTGGTAATCTCTGGAGTTAGTAGTTATAGTTGACTCTGTTTAGAGATTGTTCTTCTGGTGATTCTGTTACCGTCTATCAGCAGACCTGGGAGACAGATTCTCTCCTCTGAGTTTCAGTGCTCAGAGCACTCTCTGCTGGCAAGCTCTCTTACAGGGAAGGTGCGCAGATATCTTGTATTTGGACCTCCTCCTGGCCGAAGAAGAAGGCCCAAAACAGGACCTTTCTCAGACACTGTGTTGCTTTGGCAGTTCCCAGGTGGTACAGACTCTCACCTAAGCAGACTAAATTCCTAAGTTCCTTGGAGTCCCGGGACCAAGATGGCGACCGCTGCTGCTGTGGCTTAGGTCGCCTCCCCAGCCGGGCGGGCACCTGTCCTCTGGTCCGGAAGGTGGCCGGCTGTCCCCGGCCCACGCAGGGTGCTGCCTCAGCGCCTCTGTGCTTCCGCCTGTTCCAGAAGCTGTCAGGTTCTCTGGCGCACCCTCTCACCTGTTCAGACTAATTTCCTAAGTTCGGCGGGTCCCGGACCAAGATGGCGACCGCTGCTGCTGTGGCTTAGGCCGCCTCCCCAGCCGGGTGGGCACCTGTCCTCTGGTCCGGAAGGTGGCCGGCTGTCCCCGGCCCACGCAGGGTGCTGCCTCAGCGCCTCTGTGCTTCCGCCTGTTCCAGAAGCTGTCAGGTTCTCTGGCGCACCCTCTCACCTGTTCAGACTAATTTCCTAAGTTCCGCGGGTCCCGGACCAAGATGGCGACCGCTGCTGCTGTGGCTTAGGTCGCCTCCCCAGCCGGGCGGGCACCTCCATAGCATTTTTTAAAGGAATGTATTAACATAGGAAACGAGATTGCCCCACAACCTTGAAGACATGTTTGCTTTATAGGTAAGTTGATTATTTAGTGTGTAAGAACAGTACTGAACCAGATTGTAGGCCACACATTAACAATATTATTCATGAATATTTTTGGTGAAAACAATCAAGGGGTTTTACATAGAGACCGTAAGCCAATTTTAAGAAATGCTCCTACGGTCTTATCATTAAAAATCCAGGAAGATGGCTCAGCGGTTAAGAACACTGACTACTCTTCCAGAGGTCCTGAGTTCAATTCCCAGCAACCACATGGTGGCTCACAACCATCTGTAATGGGATCTAATCCACTCTTCTGGTGTGTCTGAAGACAGCTACAGTGTACTCACAAACATTAGATAGATAGATAGATAGATAGATAGATAGATAGATAGATAGATCTTTAAAAAAAATCCAGTGTATGGAGCTGGAGAAGTGGCTCAGTGGTAAAAACATTTGCTGCTCTTGGAAATGCAATAAAAAATTCAAGACACAAATGAAAACAAAACAGCTTTTAATGCACAGTTCATACCAGCATAGAAAATAATAGCCAACATACAATGTTTTTCAAACTGTCCAAACCTGAGAAATTCCTGTCCTCTATGTCTTGTAGGCTGAGACTTGCAACTGCCAAACACCCCCTTGCTTTGGCTTAGGACACAAAGTTTCATCCAGTGAACAATTTGGGGTTTAAGACGATTTGATCCTAGGATCAGTGACACAACAAACTACCTATATAGCTGTCAAAGTCCCGACTCAAGCAGGTTCCAGCAGCTAGCTGGGAGAGGGAGTGGCCCAGTGCCCCTGCTTGCCTGTAACGCCAGCGAATCCTAAGATAATCTGTACTGAAATTGGACCATAACAATCTGTTTCTTACACTGCTGTGGCAGAGGACCCATACTGGGTTTCCAGCACCTACATGAAAGCTCACAACTACCCTTAAACTCCAGTATCTGATAGCATCCTCTGGTCTTCATAGTCACCAGACATACATGTGGTACACACACATACATGTAGGTGAGACACTCATGCACATAAAAATGACTAAGTCATTTTTAGTACATAGTGTATTCAGTACATAGTGCATTGATAAAAATTTAATTATTTTCAGTTCAGGATATATAACACATAGTACGTTTGCCTAGTGATTTTTCTCTTGATAAATCCCTTGTTTCTCAAGAAAAGATAAACTGGCCTCAATCAAATCAGTAAAGATTAAGTTAGGTATAACTTTATTGAGTTGCTCAAGAGAAAATAATACATTGATGAACTTCCCAGTCAGAGTTATTCACACCATTTGACCATCACTGACCTTATCAGTCAGAAAAATAATCTGTTTTTATAGAAGTAAAAAAAAAATTTGCATTTGTGCAAGTGAGAGACCATCATTTCAGTGGGTATATTTTTTGTTGTTGTCGTCGTTGTTGTTTTGTGTTTTCAAGACAGGGTTTCTCTGTGTAGCCCCGGATGTCCTGGAACTCACTTTGTAGACCAGGATGGCCTCAAAATCAGAAATCCGCCTGCCTCTGCCTCCCAAGTGCTGGGATTAAAGGCGTGCGCCACCACCACCCGGCTCTAGTGGGTATACTTTATAGCAATGACAATAAAATATGGTACATGCAATTATTGTTACCTGTTTATTTCAAATTTCATGTGTTAGATATAATGGTAAGCACATTATATGCCCTCTATGTCAAGATTTTGGTTCATATACTCATGTCAGACATATTTAACCCTTTTGGATTATGGATGCTTACAATGAAACTGATGGACTTAAATAAGAAAAGATGCAGATATATACATGACCACAAAGGTTTGCATATAAATTGAGGGGATCTGTAGGTCTTAGAATCCCACTTCAAGCATCCCTGTCCTGAATAACCTAGGTTGTGCTTATAGCACACAATTGCAATAAATTTTGGCTTCCAGACTCTAGCTTGCTGATTTTAATCAATACTTTTGAGCATAAAACGTAAAGGATAGAATTTCAGTGACCTCATTAAGTCAATTGTATTACAAGAGGGTATTCTTATCCTGAAGAAATAGATGGAAAAGATGATATTAAGTAGCAACTAAGGAATAATTTATATTAGGATGGAACTAGACATAACTATATATTCAGCAGTGGACTATATGATATATTAAATAGATTTGATAAAATAAGATATTGCAAATTCACTTTCATGACAAAAGCACATTAATCACTAACATCATATTATGGCATACAGATGTCAAGGATTCTGAATGACATAAGTATTATTATGTATATATTAGATGAAAAGTGCCTACAAAGATATCATGGATGGATTGATGGATCCCAGAAGAAAACATAAAGATGGGGAATCTCTTGGGAACCCCAGTATTGGATGCCATTATGTGGTTATACAAAATGTAGCTTGCTTATCAATGACATAATAGCTGAAATCTCCATATAAGCAAACGCAGTCTCAAGGCTTCCATACTCTGTCCAAATCTTGTCAACTCCTTTTTTTCTAGAATTCTTTCTAGAGCCCTGTAAAAACAAGGCGAGAGTTTGGTACAGTAAGTCTGATGTGGCTTAGTCTAAGGAGTAAGTGATAACCAGACTAGCTCGTGGGAGTAATCTGAGTAACGCATAACCAGATGAACTGATCTGGAGCTTGCCCCTCCCCCACCTTCTGGGGTGTTTCATATGTTATTCCTGCTTATATCTGAAGGGCACATTAAAAACATATATAAAGGCACATATAGTTTAGTAACTTCTTGTCGATTTTTTTTACTTAGTCTTTCAAACATAGGCTTCATCTATAACTGTATAATTACCTATGCAAATAAATACATCACATTTTATGCAAGTTTTGATATTCTGTGTATATTATTCTACCTCTTCCCCTTTTTCTTGACGATTATTTTATATGTAACATAACAAGTATAATTATCCAAAGGAATGTGAGAAGACCACTTGTCAGCTTATGCAAACTTCTCAAGCTGTTTTTTCCTGTGCAGCAGTTTTAAAATTTCTAATAACCATGACTTGTACTTTACAATAGAATTCTATCTTCTAGTGAGTATGAAATATTTATAAGAATATTTTCTCCTAATTACCTACATTATATTATTCTAGATAGCATTTGATGCTTAGTATAATTTTCCTATTATGACTACTGAATATATACTGTTTATATTATGTTTACTGTATATATAGTACGCGGTACCATGCTACGTACTGTAGGAGATGCAAACATGAACATGAGTTATCTAAGACAATAAGTAAAGCAAGAGTCTGTGGAGAGAGCATGATATCATACATAGATGTGCACACACAACAAAGGAACTTGTACAATCCTTAAAGGGCAAGAAGGTAGTTTTAGTAGCAATGGCATCATCTTAGCTCTTGGCTAAGACAAAGAATAATTGTATACTCAGGGAACAAATTATGTCCGGCTCAATTGCCTTTGTCAGTTTGAAGGAGCAGACACTGCAGTGTCTGGGCAGATGCTGGGACTCCTCTGGGAATGCTGATCGGTGCGTGTCTACTTATGGGGGTAGGGATGCCCACTAACCCCAGCTGATGTGAGCTTCATTATGAACTGCGCATGGCAGACCCTCTCATGCTCTACTCAGTTATGTATGATCTCTGCTGGAAAGAACTTCAGCAGCTACCGTGACATCCTAGTGGATGGCAAAATCCACATCTTCATGTCAAGCTAATTTGGGAAACATTTCGTCATTTAGTTTCCCAGTGTGAAGGGCATTAATAATTCAGTGATTCATGAGCATCTCCATTTGTTTCTCTCACAACGTTGTTTTGCACTGCATACAGAAGGTGCAGGGAGGAGGGCTCAGAAGGCCTGAGGTTTAGATTAGGCTTATAGTCTTCAGGTATGTCTTTCATACTCATTCTGTACATTCTTTTCCTAGAACCTCCGTGGCTTCAGCAGTAGAGAACCCTGGGTGAAAGAATTGTTATTAGCAACTATGAGTCTCAGTATTACACGCTATGCTCACTCTGTCTGGGTTGTTGAATATTCTTTATTTTTTAAAGCTTTGTTTCTATTCTTTTGTGTTAGAGTGTAACTTAATATACATTTTTTTCTGGGTTGCAACATTTTTTTTAAATGCAAATTCTCCAAAAGAAGATTGAAGAGATTAAGCCTCTTGGGAGTTACCCATCTGTGAAAAAATATTTCCATTGGATTAAATCTCTGACAGTTGCAAAACGACTTTCACTGCGAGCCATTTACTTTGTCCCTTTGGACAAAATAAATTGTTTCCTAATTGGAGTTACATCATGGCATGTTCTGAAAAATGTGGTACCCATAGTTTCCTCTTGGCTTAAAGATACGGCAAGGCAGTTGATTGCTTTTACAGAGAGCATTCTCTATCAATCATACTTTGAGATGATCTTTTAAAGGAATACTTTCCTACTGTTTTTGCAATTAATGTGTATTATATAATTTTATTTATTTATTTATTTATTTATTTACATCCCAAATTCTGCCTCTACTCCTGGTCCTCCCTCCTAGAGTTCCTCCCCCACCCCCACTTCCCTTAGCCTTTGAGAAGTAGTCCCCCACCCTGGGGCATCAGGTCTCTTACACAATTAGGTGAATCCTCTCTCACTGAGGCAGACATGGCAGCTCTCTGCTACATCTGTGCTGGTGGGCCTCAGGCCAGCCTGGAAAAGAACTAACCAAATATTATATGTTCCTTTGAGTTGCATCATTGTAAAGTAAGCAAATCAGAATGTCTTTAACATGATCTCCTTTATCATGGTGTGTCCTTGTTACAGAGACACAGGGTCTGTGGGATAAGAAAAATGATAGTGACCTCTCAATAGGAAAATAGTAGAGTTGGTTGGAGTATTCACTCAAAGTAATTCCTGGAGCAGATAAGAAGCAGGTTCAAGATCCACTGTGTTCATAGCAGCCTTATTTATAATAGCCAGAAGCTGGAAAATACCCAGATGTCCCTCAACAGAGGAATGGGTACAGAAAATGTGGTACATTTACACAATGGACTACTACTCAGCTATTAAAAACAATGAATTTGCTTTTACCCTCTTGGTTCTCTGGCCTCTCTCTTGCCTCTTGCCACCTTGTGCCCCCTCTCTCTCCATGTGGTCATGGCCAGCCTCTATGTCGCTACTCTCTCCTTCTCTCTGCCTTTCTCTGCCTCTGCTACCCTCTTAACTCCCCTCTCCATGCCTTAAATAAACTCTATTCTATACTTAAAAAAAGAATTCATTAAATTCTTACACAAATGGGTGGATCTAGAGGATATCATTCTGAGAGAGGTAACCCAATCACAAAAGAACATACATGATATGCACTCACTGATAGTGGATATTACCCAAGAAACTTAGAATGCCCAAGATATACTTCACAAACCAAATGAAGCTCAAGAAGAAGGAAGACCAAAGTGTGGATACTTCAGTCCTTCTTTGAAGGAAAAACAAAACACCCATGGAAGGAGTTACAGAGACAAAGTGTGGGGCAGAGAGAGGGTATGACCATCCAGAGACTGCCCCACCTGGAGATCCATCCCATATACATTCACCAAACTCACACACGATTGTGGATGCCAACAAGTGCTTGCTGACAGAAGCCTGATATAGCTGTTTCCTGAGAGACTCTTCCAGTGCCTAACAAATACAGAGGTGAATGCTCGCAACCAAACCATTGGACTGAGCACAGGGTCCCCAATGGAGGAGCTAGAGAAAGAACCCAAGGAGCTGAAGGGGTTTGCAGTCCCATAAGAGGAACAACAATATGAACTAACCAGTATTCCCAGAGTTCCCAGGGACTAAACCACCAACCAAAGAGTGCACATGGTGGGACTCATGGCTCTGGCCGCATATGTAGCAGAGGATGGCCTAGTTGATCATCAATGGGAGGAGAGGCCCTTGGTCCTGTGAAGGTTCTATGCCCCAGTGTAGGGGAATGCCTGGGCCAGGAAGTGGGAGTGGGTGGGTTGGGGAGCAGGGGGAGGGGGAGGGGATAGGGGGGTTTTGGAGGGGAAACCAGGAAAGGGGATAACATTTGAAATGTTATATATATATATTCAGGTTCATATGCAGCCATTTAGAAAACCACTCGATGCAAAGGAAACAAAAAGCAGTTTGTAAAACCGTATTCATAGCCTGATTCTGTGTTCATATGTTCCTGTAAACACATAGTGAAAAGACTATGACAGCTACATCTGGAGCTGACCTCAGGAGAGGTGGGAATTCTATTTTTTTTTAATTGGTTATTTCATTTATTTGCATTTCAAATGTTATCCACTTTCCTGGTTTCCCCTCTGGAAACCCCCTATCCCATCCCCCCTTCCCCTGCTTCTATGAGGGTGCTCTCTTGCCCATCCACTCACTCACTCCTGCCTCCCCCCCCCCCCCAGAATTCCCCTGCACTGGGGCATCAAGCCTTCTTGCTGATGCCAGATTAGGCCATCCTCTGCTACATATGCAGTTGGAGCCATGGGTTCCTCCAAGTGTATTCTTTGGTTGGTGGTTTAGTCCCTGGGAGGGAGGGGGAGAGAGGGGGTGTCTTGTTGGTTGATATTGTTGTTCTTTCTATGGAGTTGCAAACCCCATTCAGCTCCTTCAGTCCTTTCTTTAACTCCTCTCTTGGGGTCTCCCCACCAGTCCGATGGTTGGCTGTGAGCATCCACATCTGTATTTGTGAGGCTCTGGTAGAGCCTCTCAGGAGACAGCTATATCGGGTTCCAGTCAGTAAGCAGTTCTTGGCATCGCCAATAGAGTCTCCTTTTGATGGCTGTATATGGGATGGATCCCCAGGGGGTGCAGTCTCTGGATGGCCTTTCAGGAAGGGGATTCTTAAGGCAATCAACACTCAAAATGGTGGGAGGATGTAGTTTGGACTGTTTTGCCTTTTTCACATTTCTCTTCTAGACATGCATACTTTCATATTTGAAAAACAAATTGTGATCTTGAAAAGAATATTTGTGAGGGCTGGGCTGAAAGCATGGAGGGAGACAGTTTAGGAGACTTTAAGTGTTTGAGAAAGACCTTGACAGATAAACCGACCTCGAAGATGGAGGAATGAAAGAGATGGATGGGAGACCAGGAGGCAGGACGAAGAAAGAGGCCAGCTCTGTCACACAATGTTGACCAGTCTGAGCTTGGAGCCTGGGATTCCAGTCCGGCACTCTTCTGAAGGTTGGTCCCGGAGAGGCAAGAGAGAGATCTTTATCCCGTAGGTTCTCCACACTGAAACTCTCCTGGGACGAGGTCTGAATCTGTGCAGGCAGCAGTTTCTGTTCTGGTTCCCTACTTACTGTGTTCCCACTTGAGATCTGGCAAAAGCAGTGTCATGTCTGCTAACAGCCCCTTGGGCTTTTCTCTGTAGCTTAGTGGCCTAAGGGTGATGGCTCCATTACATCAGCCTCTTCCGCAGGGACTGGCAAGCAGCTCTCTGGCTCGTTCCACATAAGCCAGAATGCCTTCCTTCACTTTGCTTGAAGCATAGCCGTTGCCTGCAGTCTGCAAAGGCCCTTCCGAAAAATCTTTGGTTTCTGTTTTCACTAAGACTTACTATAAACTTGAGTCTGAACACACACGGAGTCGGCTCTAAACCCAATGTCGTCATTGCCCAAAAGCAGCCACCGGGAACGTCATTGCCGCATCTTTGGACTTCTTCCAAGACCCTGGCTTTACCCTCTAATTTGTATAACCAACTGCTCAACACAGGATAAGCAATGTCACACAGTAGACAGTCATCTCATGAGGGACTGCTAGTTTTATTTGTTTACTAAGAAACAGATGTTTAAACATCTGCTTAAGTACTGTGATTTTCCCCCCAGTAGATTGAATCCTTCCTTCCAGCAATATAACCAGCAAAACCAATATTTACCAAAGTATAATCAAATTGTATTTGGAAAAGAGGAATTCTGTAAAAAACCTTTTTATAATGTCTCCAAGACAGAAAATAAAATGTCAGCAAAGGCTTGCACATATTTAATAGGAAATAGCTTTGGCTATTTGAATTTTTAAAGCTCACTAGCATACTGTGACCTTGAATCCTTTTTCATTGTGTGGATCTGTGATGTAAAAAGCTAAAAATAAAGGGTTTTTTGTGAAAATAAACTGGAAAAGTATAAATATTCTTGAGAGCTGAACTGGTGTGGCAGAGAAGACACAATCAAAATTTACCCCCTCCCTTTTTTTATCCAGTTAAAAAGTGGACAACGTCCCTGCATGTCACGTGAACACATCCGAGGAGCTGCCTATGGCTGAATGTGTGCACAAAGGCCGACGTTCTGCTGCTTGCTTCTATAATACAATATACAAGCAAATTGGCTTATACAATTAAGTTAATCTGATTCCATCCTGAGCTGTCTTATTTTGGGTTTGAGTGATTTCTGTCTAGTGTCACTTGGAAGAAAACATAATTCTGTCTTTTAGCAGAAAGTAATTGGTAAATTCTGTGACCAAATAGCTTCTCTGGGGAAGGAATTGCAACTTGAGACTTGTGTCATTTGGTACATAATTGAAATAGCAGGGGTTTTTTTTTGTTTTGTTTTGCTTTTTTTGTTTTGTTTTGTTTTTTTAAAGCAGGAATTGGTAGAAATTTAGTTAGTTGTTTCTCTTCTGATCTGAATAACCAGTTTTAATTAAATTATTTAGTTGCTTATGCATCTTGTAGAGCAATTTAGAAATGAAGAAACTACACCGAGTTCAGTCTGTTACCGTTTCTGATCCTGGTTTGTTTAAGTTACTTCATCACATGCATCATCAAGTACACACACAGACACAAGACCAGAATAGAATGACAGAGACATTTAAATCAACTCTAAAGAAAAGCTACCATGCACATGTTATTGCTTAACTGGTTATTTGAGGGGCGATGTTCATATGTCTTTAATGCTTCTTTTGTGCGAATATCCAGTGACCATGTCTCTTAGTGTTATAGAATGATGAGCATCACTGCCAGTGGATTTCAATCTTACAGATCTGAGATTAGATAGATGAACAGTCTAGACAGACTTTTCCTACCCTGAAGCTTAAGCTTGAAGCTGTTTTCAGAAACCATACATAGAAGGATGGACCATCTAGAGACTGCCATACCCAGGGATCCATCCCATAATCAGCCTCCAGACGCTGACACCATTGCATACACTAACAAGATTTTGCTGAAAGGACCCTGATATAGCTGTCTCTTGTGAGGCTATGCCGGGGCCTAGCAAACACAGAAGTGGATGCTCACAGTCAGTTATTGGATGGATCACAGGGCCCCCAATGGAGGAGCTAGAGAAAGTACCCAAGGAGCTAAAGGGAACTGCAACCCTATAGGTGGAAAAACAATATGAACTAACCAGTACCCCGGAGCTCTTGACTCTAGCTGCATATGTATCAGAAGATGGCCTAGTCAGCCATCACTGAAAAGAGAGGCCCATTGGTCTTGCAAACTTTATATGCCTAAGTACAGGGGAATGCCAGGGCCAAGAAGTGGGAGTGTGTGGGGGGGGGGAGAGTTGGGGGGAGGGCATGGGGGACTTTTGGGATAGCATTGGAAATGTAAATGAAGAAAATACCTAATAAAATAAAGGGAAAAAATAAAAATAAATAAATAAACTTTAAAAGGTGGGCAAAGCTCACATGATGGTTTAAAAAAAGAATAAATTCAACCAACGTGAATATTTGGTACTCCCAAGGGAAACCTAGAAGAGTAACAGTTATACATGTGTGAATGTTTGACATGTGTAGATTTGCATACGGCAGCCTTACCCTGGGGGGAACCAACAGTGTAGAGAGCTTCATCCTTAACTCCATGTTTGCACTCTTCTTCACTCTTAGGTTGCAAAGTCACCCTCAGCCCCGAATCTAATGAGTTATGATACTGCAAAGCCTCAAACGTTCAGGCACTGTGGATGCCTGCCTGTCTGTCTGTCTGTCTGCCTCTTAAGTAGATTCTGTGGCGCAGAACCCAGGATTGATTTTTCTGATTTTTGGTTTTACCTTCTCTAGACTCTTTTGTAACAGGTGCACCAGGTCCAAAGGACAGCTGTCCATTAGTAAGTGGAAATACGCCAAGCTTTTCTTCATCATTTAGTGATGACATGCAGAAGAGCAAGCTACAGAAGGGAAACATTTTCCTTTTAAATTTCACTGGAGAATATGGTTTTCCCTGACACACCACATACTTCCTACCACGCTCCAGGAAAATCCCTGAGATCCTTTACTGTCTATATTTGATTTGGATGGAGGAAAAAAAAAGCCCATCTCATTTGTGGTCTAAGCCGTTCAGATCACATCTATGATAAAAAATAATTAGTGAATCTTTTAAACATTGTTTTGTCTCTAAAACCATTGTCTGCCTCAGTCAAGCTTCGAGCACTTAGATGATATCTTGGTTTTAAAAGACTTTGAGTTGCACCCTTGAGCAAATTTGGTTGATCTAGATAATATTTTTTTCTTTTTAGAAAAACAAGATGTCTCCTTT
The DNA here is from genome assembly GCF_000001635.26 of Mus musculus. Lineage (NCBI taxonomy): Eukaryota > Metazoa > Chordata > Mammalia > Rodentia > Muridae > Mus > Mus musculus. The sequence continues at coordinate 103,424,513 of NC_000080.6, forward strand.
TGCTTCAGTCCCCATTAACCATTTATGAAATGTAAAGGAATTTATTTTCAGCTTGTCCAAGACACCTGTAGACATTTTTCCCGACTGTTTGTAGCCAGCAGCACAGCTTCTGGCTTTCCATGTAGTTTCCACTCTACGTGAAGAAGGAGAAATGATGAGGTTTTGCTCTGCCTGGACAGAGTTGTTCTTTCACTCCATTTCCGAAACCCTTCTGCTAGAGCAAGCTGGTAATTCTGGGAAGACAGAACGGCCTACAGACATACCCACCCATCTGTGCTCCAAAAACAAGTCTTGTTTTTCTTCGTGTGCAGCTGGTAGGGGCTGGGTTAATCACTGAAAGTGAGCATGCCAGGTAGGTCTCGAATCCAGTAAAGGGAGTCAAAATTAAACCCATATCGGCAGGGAAACCCACAGAGAGGGACTTGCTCTAACAGTTGCTTCCTGCTTCCTGTAGTCCCAAAATCCTCTGCTTGATCTATATTCTGAAGGCTTAAACACTCTTTGTTTGCCTTTGGTAGACATTGCTTGTATGTTCTTTGCTCTTGAGGGTCTAAGATTGCACATGTACATAGTTCTTGAATGTTTCTGAGAAGGGGGTCAGGCAGCTGCTATTCGTCTCGTTTTGCTAGGTCTTCACAGCCTCTGGAAAATGCAACCAACATTGATGAGACGTTCCCACAGAAGCACTGCTCAGGCAGCATCCGGGAGTGGGTCGGAAGAGAGACTGTGGTAAGAGTGAGGTGCTTGCTTCTCTTTCCTCGATGCTTCCTTTCTCCCTCTGGTTGTTCCGGCTTTAGGCTTAGTGGGGACACTGTGTGAATACTGACAGTGACTTCTTACTAACGTTTTGTTTTTTGAATAGAATTATAACTTTGTGTCAAATTTCTCATAGTAGGGGTTTACCGTGTCAATATTGAGACTATCAATGTAAACAGATATTGACTGAGTGGAAAGCATTTATGTAATCTCTCTCTCTTTTTCTTTTATTGGATATTTTCTTTATTTACATTTCAATTGTTTTCTCCTTTCCAGGTCTCCCCTTCAGAAACTCCCTGTCCTCTCCCCCTCCCCCTGACTCTATGAGGGCACTCCCCCACCCACCCACCCACCCACCCACTCCCATCTTCCCTCCCTGGCATTCCCCTACACTGGGGCGTCAAATACCCTCAGGCCCAAGGACCGCTCCTCCTACTGATGTCCAACAAGGCCATCCTCTGCCACAGGTGCAGTCAGAGCCATGGGTCCCTCCATATGTACTCTTTGGATGGTAGTCCAGTCCTCAGGAGCTCTGTGGGGCAGGGGGTATGGCTGGTTGACACTGTTGCTCCCCCCATGGGGCTAGAAACCCCCTCAGCTCCTTCAGTCCCTTCTCCAACTCCTCCATTGGGGATCCCTTGCTCAGTCCAGTGACTGGCTTTGAGCATCTGCCTCAGTATTTGTCAGGCTCTGGCAGAGCCTCTAGAAGACAGCTATATCAGGCTCCTGTCAGCAAGCACTTCCTGGCATCCACAATAGAGTCCAGGTTTGGGAACTGTATATTTAATGGCTAATATCCACCTATCAGTGAGTACATACCGTGTGCGTTCTTTTGTGACTGAGTTACCTTACTCAGGATGATATTTTTTTAGTTCCATCTATTTGCTTACGAATTTCATGAAGTCATCATTTTTAATAGATGAGTAGTACTCCATTGTGTAAATGTACCACATTTTCTGTATCCATTCCTCTGTTAAGGGACATCTAGGTTCTTTCCAGCTTCTGGCTATTATAAATAAGGCTGCTATGAGCATAGTGGAGCATGGGTCCTTCTTACATGTTGGAGCATATTTTGGGTATATGCCCAGGAGTGGAATAGCTGGGTCCTCAGGTAGTACTATGTCTAATTTTCTGAGGAAGTACCAGACTGATTTCCAGAGTGGTTGTACCAGCTTGCAGTCACACCAGCAATGGAGGAGTGTTCCTCTTTTTCCACATCCTTGCCAGCATCTGCTGTCACCTGAGTTTTTGATCTTAGCCATTCTGACTGGTGTGAGGTGGAATCTCAGAGTTGTTTTGATTTCATCATTTCCCTGATGACTAAGGAGGTTAAACTTTTCTTCAAGTGCTTCTCAGCCAACTGGTATTCCTCAGTTGAGAATTCTTTGTTTAGCTCTGTACCCTATTTTTTGATAGGGTTATTTGGTTCTATAGAGTCTATCTTCTTGAATTCTTTGTTTATATTGGGTATTAGCCCTCTATCAGATGTAGGATTGGTAAAGATCTTCTCTCAACCTGTTGGTTGCCATTTTGTCCTATTGACAGTGTCTTTTGCCTTACAGAAGGTTTGCAATTTTATGAGGTACCATTTGTCGATTCTTGATCTTAGAGTATAAGCCATTGGCGTTCTGTTCAGGAACTTTTCCCCTGTGGCCATGTGTTTGAGGTTTCCCACCACTTTCTCTGTTAGGTTCAGTGTATCTGGTTTTACATGAAGGTCCTTGATCCACTTGGACCTGAGTTTTGTACAGGGAGATAAGAATGGATCTATTTGCATTCTTCTATATCTTGACTACCAGTTGAACCAGCACCATTTGTTGAAAACGTTGTCTTTTTTTTCCCATTGGTTTAGTTACTTTGTCAAAAGTCAAGTGACCATAGGTGTGTGGGTTCATTTCTGGGTCTTCAGTTCTATTCCATTCATCTACCTGCCTGTCACTGTACCAATAACATGCAAGTTTTATCACTATTGCTCTGTAGTACAGTTTGAATTCAGAGATGGTGATTCCCCCAGATGTTCTTTTATTGTTGAGAATAGTTTTCGCTATCCTGGGTTTTTTGTTATTGCAAATGAATTTGAGAAATTCTCTGTCTAAGTCTATGAAGAATTGAGTTAAAATTTTGATGGGGATTGCATTGAATTTATAGATTGCTTTTGGCAAGATGGTCATTATTACTACATTAATCCTGCCAATTTATGAACATGGGAGAGCATTCCATCTTCTGAGATCTTCAATTTCTTTCTTCAGAGTCTTAAGTTCTTGTTGTACAGATCTTTCACTGCTTTGGTTAGAGTCACACCAAGATATTTTATATTGTTTGTGACTATTGTGAAGGGTGTCGTTTCCCTAATTTCTTTCTCAACCTGTTTATCCTTTGAGTATAGGAAGGCTACTGATTTGTTTGAGTTATTTTTATATCTGGCCACTTTGCTGAAGTTGTTCATCAGCTGTAGGAGTTTTCGGGTGGATTATGTAATTTCTTAGTTTAATTATTATTTTTTTTCTCTCCTCCTGGGGAGGAACCACAAGTTCTGGGAAGTTAGGTGCTTCCCGGTGGTTGCACAACATGTAAAGGAAGAAACCGAGAGAATAAGTTTTCCTTCTTACCCTGTGAGGCAGGATAGTGAATGTGCCTCTTTACTCCAATATACAGACCATAGTGGCTGTTTAAAAACAGTTCTGGAGACATTTAGTATACATAGCATATTTTAAGGGCCTCAAATTCATTCAGATGCCTTCATATATTTTGAATGTTTCTTATGTCTTGACAAAAGAGTGTGTGCGTGAGTATGTGGGTGGGTGAAGATTTCCATATTTTTCTGCCATCTTAACATTCCCTGAGTCATAAGAATATGGCTTAGCTTTACACTTAAGACTTTTAAAGCTCTGTAAGTAGACATCCATAGAAGACTCAAGAGGTTCACATAACACATTGATTTCACGTGGGCTATAAGGCTAGATTTAATTAGGAAAAATTCACAACAGGAATTGTAAACTCCTAGCAAGAACTCTAACAAAAACCAAACCAAACCAAATGTATTCAGTCTTGAAACTAAAATTCCTTTAGTTTTTACTTATTTGTGTTCACTTTAAACTTGTATAAAATTCCCGCTTGAGTGCCTAATTAATCACAATCTCTGAATAAATTATTATGCTTTATACACTACCCCTCCTGAAGAGATTCACTCATTATGCACAACTTTCTGCATCTCTGCTAGGTGATGAAGATACATCGAATGTATCCCAAATACTATGGTGACTCTGGGAGGCTTAAGTAATGTTTAGGGCATGAACCTAGAAGGGCTAGCAGAAACCATAGTCTCAATGGAATGAATACTTCTCCACCTGCCCATCCTCCTGCATGTTACAAGTCTATTTGTTGTCTTATAAACTGGTTGCTCAGATGCCTGTACTATCATGGGCTAGCAGCAGGATCCTTCTCCACTTTCTTCTCTGCATGGCGCCCCCAACCTCCTTGGTCTTGTCACATGCCTCCATCTCAACATGATTAGCCCACAGCCTACCTAGGATTTTGTGAAGTCAGCTGATGGACACAGGTCTTTCAAAGATATTATGGTCCCAATATAGATGTATAAACACATTATCTTGCTTAGTGAACAAGACTTTGCAGATGTGATTCAGATAATGAATTGGAGCCCAGTGGTATCACGAGGATCTTTGTAAGAGTCAGGCATGAGGAGCAGTCAAAAAAGATTGGTGACAGTACCAATGGAGTTCAAATAGAGGGTCCCTGAAAATGGAGAGAAACTAAGAGTGGTAGTTTGCATGGGAATGCCCTCCGTAGGCTTAGATATTTGAATGCTTACACTCCAGTAAGTGGAACTGTTTGGGAAGGATTGGGAGGTGTTGCTTTGTTGGGAGAGTATGTCACTGGGGGTGGGGCTCTGAGGGTTCAAACGTCCACACCATTCCTAGGCTCTTGTTCTCTACCCCATTCTTGTGGATCAGATGTGAGCTCTCAGCTACTGCCTCGGTGACCCGCTGCAGGCACGACTGCTGTCATGCTTCCCACCATGGTGGGAATCTAACCCTCAACAATTGTAAGCAAGCCCCAAATTAAATGCTTTCTTTTATAAGCTGCCTTTATGTGGTGTCTCTTCGCAGCAATAGAAGAATGACTAAGGCACTGAGGAAGGTGGGAAGCTTCAACAATCTAAAACAGGGAAGAAAACATTCTTCTCTGAACCCTCCAGGAAAAAGGAAATCTATAGGCACATTGGTTTGCTTATTTCTAACTACCTGAACCGTAAAGTAACAGTAGCTATATATTTATCTCCATCTCCATCTCTATATAGTCACATCTACATCTCTCTCTCCCTCTATATATCTATATTACCTAGAACATAGACTTTGAATCCAAGATCATAGACTTTGAAGGTCATAGACTTTGAATCATAGGTCAGCCCTAGACATTAAGTCACTGTATAAATAACTACTGTCTAAGTACTACACTCTATTATAGTCATACAACTTTATTGTCTCACAGTTCTGATGGCTAGCACTTGAGATTCAGATGTCCCTAGATTTATTTTCTTCTGAGGCTTCCTTCCTTTGCTTGGAGATGGCATTTTCCCTTGAGTGGTTTTGTGGTCTTCAGTTTGTGCCTTCATTCTAGTCTTGTCTTACAAGAATACTAGTCGTAATGGATCAGAGGCCATTCTATTGAACTTTAAGCCAGCTGACTCTCTAAAGACTTTTGGTAAGACACATTTTGAGACCCTTTCTAGTCTTGTCTTACTAGAATACTAGTCATAATGGATCAGAGGCCATTCTATTGAACTTTAAGCCAGCTGACTCTCTAAAGACTTTTAGTAAGACACATTTTGAGACCCTTAGAGTTTAGATTTCAGTATGTGAATCTCTACTGGTGGGATGTTCAGCCTACAACACAAACCAAGCTTCTGCGTTAAGAAAATTCAAAGAGTAAGATATCCCAGATAATTGTTAGTAACAGAATTTACTTAAAAATTAAGCGGTCAGGTGTTGGTGACATGCCTGATTGGGTAAGAACCCTTGCCACCAAATTCTATGATCTGGGTTTAATCCTTTGGACCCCACTTGGTAAAGGAGAGAACCAACTTCTGCTAGTTGTTTTCTGAGCCCCATGTATATGCACACACACACACACACACACACACAAACAAACAAAACTTGTTTAAAAAAAAAGCAAGTGATACCAAAAAGGTTCATAGGTTCCTCACATCAGATTGCTAACTTGAGAGAAGCATTATGGTTTAAAGGACATGAAATGGTAAATACAACAAAAGTTCCATTTCGTTCCCTTCATGAGCTGGGTGAAGAGATCCTTTGGTGGGATATCACCATGCTATTCCAGGCCCCATGAAGCCAGCAGCTAAGGACTGAGGCATCTGATGAATCTGACCATTAGAAGTAACCAAATGATTGCAGTGAACTTCAGTGTGCTTTCAGGAGCTGTCTCATCCAGGTTTATAGATGTGTCTTAGCCAAAACAAACAAACAAACAAACAAACAAATAAATAAATAAATAAAATGTTTATTGCTCCCTAAGAGAATGTATTCCAATAGAAAGAACATGATATATGTTTAACATGTTAGGTAAGCAAAATAAGCTAAATTCCTCAGGGTCTTAATTATTCCAAAGGAATGGTCTAATCAATATCAATGTGCTGTGATCCAGTTAGAGAAACAGATAATATTCACACAAACCTTTCTTTTCCCTACCAACGATAATAAAAATGCTCAACATGCTGGGAACTTATGAGAGCTAGTAATTTTATCAATTTAATTTGACACATCATTGTTAGAGTACTATAGATGCAGATGTAGAGGTTGAGAGTCACGATCTGGAAGATAACATGCATGTCAGATAAAGCATCCATGATGCTTTGTGAGATACTGTGTAAGAAACCTGATAATGGACTTGAGCTCCTTTAAAATTTTAGACACAGAAAAAAATAATAAAGAGATTTTAACTTTAGGTTAGTCCTTTGTGTAATTGCCAATCATATGACTTACACATTTTTGGCTACCCTTTATCATATCAGACAAATTGTGCTACTGTAGAATTTGAACACAATTTAGGTCTAAAGTCCAAAATAACACTGCTAGACGTAGAAAATGAATGTTTTCCTATGAAGAAATAAAATGGGAGATTGGGGGGATGCCCAGTACTGACAGTTGAAATGCTTTTTCTAACTTAGTATTGTTTCAATTGTAGGGTAATTGAGCTCAATCGTCTGAAGAGTATTTATTTGCCAGCAACATGAGAGTTTATTTAATGATAGTGCACAGTTGTTTAGCAGGAATTACTGAATTTTTCTTGCAATGTTGGTTCACTTCAAACCACAGTTTTCCAGATTGGTGCTGTTGGGTTTTAACAAAGGCCTCTAGCCAATCACAAACAGGAACCAATTGTACCATACAACTGCGTGTATTGATGGTGCTGGCTGTTATTGTACAGCAATGTGCTTCTTAGCAACACCCTTTCTGTAGTCAAGGAGATGTTATCCCACGTATTAAGAGGGATGGAGAGATTCCGAGGGTGCAGAGAAGATGCTTCAGAGAGCTAACTGACAACCCTTTTAATTAAACCTACAGCAATTTTAGTCACAAACTAAAAGACTGAAGTGGAAACGGATAGTAAAGATGCCCAAACGTGGACAGAGGACATGTTACAGACACAGGATGGGTCATTCAGAGTCACAAGGCACAAATATGTAGATTTTAGATGTAGAGAGCCAATTCAACGATTTTACAACAGAGAGATTTCCAAGAGAGATTCTTGTTTGTTTGTTTGTTTGTTTGTTTTTTGAGGCAGGGTTTCTCTGTGTGGCCCTGGCTGTCCTGGAACTCACTTTGTAGACCAGGCTGGCCTCGAACTCAGAAATCTGCCTGCCTCTGCCTCTGGAGTGCTGGGATTAAAGGCGTGCACCACCATGACCGGCTCCAAGAGAGATCTTAAGTGAAGTCAAAGAAAAGAGGAACCTGAAGGACAAATTCTCTTCTTTTCTTAGCCATATATGCTTTTAGGTAAAGCAAGGCAGTGGGGTCGATAGCAACCCAAGACAGAGAAAGTTTGTCATGGACCTTTTTAAATTACCACGGTTTTATAATTATATGTCTCATTTGCCTCCTCTGAGCGCCTGCAATTTATTTCTCTGGACTCCCTTCCAGTGTCCTGGACTTTATTCCTTTAGGAACTGCAGCATTTTTTCCTTTCGTTGTCCCCGGATGATCTCTTCTTCTTGGCTGTACTTCCTGGACAGCACACAGTCCCTCTTTAGATTACCATCCTTCCAGAGCCCTCCTCTTCAGAGTCTGTAAGTAGATGCTCTGCTCCTGGCTTCCAGTTTCCGGTTTCCGGCTTCCAGCTTCCGGTGGAGAAGCTCGTGCTCCAGTTTAAGCTCTTCTCAATGCTAGTGAAAACAATGTCTTTCTTTCTCAATTAATTGATATACTCAGATAGTCATTATTTTTGGAAGAGTGAGACAATGCAGTCTCATTGCATACTGGGATCCCTATGCTATAAAAGGCCTTTATAGATAGGACGTTTTAGTATTTGACAGCTGCTATTACATATTTTTAAAATGATCTTTTTCTCTCAAATATGAATTTTTTTCAGATATTTTTCTTAATTATCTATCTGGATGCATTGTCATACCACAGGAGATATACAGATATAACAAGCTACTGTAAGAATAGAGTAAGCTTTAAAATTTAAAGCATTTCTATGCTTGTTCAAGTCATCTTAGTAATAGTTTATAAATTGCTTATAACATTGTAAGCTTCAGCTAAAGAGTAGCTAAGCGACTCCAAACCAACTTATAAACTGTCACATTAAATTCTATATAATTTGTATATTACGTATTCATTGTCTGTGTATAGATAACAATGTTTATCTGAAAATTGGGACCCATTCTAGCTACCAATCAATAAAATGTGGGGGAGCAAATATCCTTGTTGGCATTTTTAAGTGAAATTCAATGTTATAGCAACAGATTGCTGGCATAGATGGAGTGCATGCTGTGCCCACATTGCTTTCAGCCTCTCACTGCTGAGCTGAAGTTGCTACCTAGCATCCTCTCTGCTGCTGCTTTTCTGATGCAGGTTCTGGCTGAAGGAAATCCAGTCAAGCTTCAGAGGACCGAACCCGAAATATGTCTTTGATTTCATGACCCAAAGACTTAAAAACTTGAAGAATATAGACTGTAAAGTTTGGCTGTTTATTAGAAAACACATAGGTCTTTGTACCTATGCTGCAAACGAGGTAAATAAGATATAAGCTATGTAAAATTCAGACAATTTAAGATTAATTTCACTTCTGTCTCTAAATGATGCATACATATTTCAAAGCTTCTAAAATTTATGTCAGAAAAATCTTGTAAATATTCTCCAGCTCTCCTGTGAGTAATTGGAATGAGATTTTACTGGGATGAGAGGCACACATTCAATTATGAAATTACTTGCTTCCTGGCCTTGCAAACTTGGCATGGTCAATTTGGATATTATCTGGCATTCAGTCACACGTTCTTCTGAAATCTCTGAAGTCTCACTCTTTGTTTTTCCTGATTTCCCTAAAACAAGAAAAATGCATGCTGCCTAATTTCAACCAGATTTCATTTTTTTTTGTACATAATGTATGATTCAGGCTTCAGCGTTTCCTATTTTTCTAGATCACACTTGCTTGATGACATTTCCTTCCTTTTATTTGTTTCTTCTGTGAAGAACAATTTCAGCTTGTTTCCCCAGAAAGGGAGGTGAGGAGACCAGTAGAGAAAGCCTGGGTAGGAAAGATCTAACTACTTAAGAAAAGGAGACTTAGAAAACTAAAGCCCTGTGCATCTCCATTAACTTTAAAAGCTAAAATCTGTATATAAAACTTGTCACAATTCTGAACCAAATTTGTGATCCACAGAAAATGAAAATTAAAATATTTAGCTAATTCTGCCTTCCACTGAAAGTAAATTTTGTCAACCGTTTTTCTCATTAAAACGTTTTTAGAGCTAGACCAACAACAAAATTTCATCTCCAGCAATGTGATTAGTTTCCTAAAAGAACATCAATCTATTTAGAGACAGACTTGGCATTTCTAAGCATGTGTCTGCATCAGTGGCCCCCCACCCCCCACTGTGGGCAGAAGGATGTAGTGAAAAGAATATGAGCTTCTGGAATTAGAGGAACTGGGCATGACTCCCAGACGGCCCTAGCAGCTATGTGACCTTGGGTAGGTCATTTAATCTGTCCAAAGCCTTTTTTTTTCTTACCTGTCAAATAAAACATAAGTGATAAAAAAAAAAAAAGAAAAGAAAAACCTTTCTGGTTTGATGTATGAGTCACGTGAATAATTTGTGTAACCTTGCTTTGTTGATTGAAAAGCATTATACAAAATATAGTTAGTTTATTCCAGATGAATTTGAACTAGATTCTACTTAACAAAACTTAGGACTGCTCACACCCACAGTAATCCTGGTTTTCTTTAATTAACATGTTGTCAATGTGTCTTCATTTTTTTTTTGAAAAATGGAAATATGTTTTAAATTATTTAATCTAGAAAAAAAGAAGTTTCTTTAAAAGGCCCTCCCCTGCTTGGAGCATGTGACTTTGTCCTCAAATCTTACCATATTTTAGGACCACACTGCTCTCCTTCAGAGAAGCACCTTTACCCTTGATTTCTGTAAGAGATGACATTGGAAGTCCCTATGAATAGGAACCACTCACCTATGGGAGACAGTGAACCCAGCGCCAGGGTTCTGCTCTGCTTGGAGGTGTCTACAGAAGTCTGTCTTTAGAATGAACGTTTAGGTCCAAGTAGCATTTTAATATATGCTATTAATGTTTGTGCTAATGTTATCAACCTTTGTGCTAATGTTATACAATCCAACCTTTAATATTTATCATAACCCTGAATAACCCACGGTGAATTATTCAAGGAACCCAGGTACCTGCAACTCTAGGCACATCAAGGCACTCTTCCAACAAGAGTGGCACTGCCAGGGATCACAGATGTGAATGATTACTTCTGTCTGGGAAACAGGGAAGGCTTCACAGAGCTGATATTTAAATCACTTCTTTAGCCAAGCCTTCTAGAGGAGAAGATTGATGTTTATGAAGGGCATTTCTGAAAGAAAAGCTATGGAGCTGTGGAGGAAACAGTGTTATAACTTGCCATTGCTATAATCAACAATGGTTTCTTTCTTGTGTATATGTATATGAGGTGGGGCATAGGGAATCATGGGTAGAAGTAAATTATATTTACATACAATAAATATATATTATATATAATAAATTACATAGTAAAATCTTGCATTGAAATATTTTAAAGCTACATAGAAATACTTAATGAGTGAGCGATAGATTCTTTATAGGCTAATGAGAGTAGGTAAAGTTAGTTGGGATATTGTGTTCTGGGTCAGAACAAGGCAGATATCAGTTCTTTTCTGACTGAAGCAGAGACTGTCTCTAGATAACTCAGTCAATCAAGATAGAGAAAGGACAAAAGGGACTAGAAGCTGTTCTCAGTAACACGTTGGTATTCATTTTAAGGTCAGCTGAACTAGGCAATCCCATCCAATCTGCAGACTCAGTTTTACCTGAAAAGTCATTGAGCCCCAATCCATCATTTGTGGTGAATATTCAGATGGTCCAACTCCAAATCTGTGGGCTGAACCCTGTTCGGTATCTTGCTACAACTGATACAGAGTTTGTGGTTCGGTTCTAGAAGCTCTACTCTGTCCCTTTTCTAAAATCAAATCCTTCCATGGTAGCCTAGTTTTATGTCCTCTTTCTCCGATCAGTTTCCATGACTTTCCAGTCCCAGTCATATCTCTGCTCCTTATCTCTAAGTGCCTCCAAGTAGGACTGACATTAATTCTCTAAAGAGTGAACGGGGCTGGTTATTTACACCTATGTCTGAGCTGATACTTAATTGTTGGTATCTGTTCTCATGTTTGAAGGCATCCTTCTGGTGGGGCGTCCTGAACAGTCATCTGGCACCTGTTCTGAATTGCTGTGGCCTGAATAGGCACCAGTGGGTTACATATTTTTCATAGCCTTCTGACGGGAGTATATTTGTTCTACTGAACTGTTGTGGCTCGAATCTAAAATGTTCCCATGGGCTTCTGTTTTGAATACTTGTTTCATAGCGTGTTGGATTATTTTGTTGTGTGTGAAGCCTTTAGGAAGTAGGAATAGGTCACGATAGGTAGACCTCTGAAGGACATACTACTTCTGATTCTAGTATCAGTCTTGGCTTCTGGTCAGCGACAGAGTGAACAGCTGTCCCAGCTGATTTTCCTGCCACCAGGATAGAGTCACTCACCTTTCCCACTACGATGGACTGGAATTTCTCGGAAAGCATCATTCAAGTAACTCGTTCCTGCCTTAGTTGTCTCTATCGGGCATTCCTTTTTAACATGCAAAAATAACTAACTCGTGTGGATGCCTTCCCTGCCAAGATGCTCCGCCACACCATCGGCCCAAATATCTAGGGAGAAGCAGAGTCTGCACTGAAACTCTGAAATCAGGAGGCAGAGTAAATATCTCTCCCCTCGACATTTCTGCTCTGTGGTCACAACAGCAGAAAACTGAGCTACGCAATGGTAAACTGACACGATTCCACCTGAGTAGCCTCTAACAAGCATCGTTTTTTGTGTTTGTTTTTCTCTTTTGGTTTGCTTGTTGCTTGGTTTTGTTTTTATCACCTAAGGACTCCTGTTTAAAGGTCTGTTCCACTGCCCTTACCTGGTTAACTCCAGCTCCTCTCCCCAGTCTCTAAAGTCAGATTCCTTAAGCATAGTTCCCAGTATTGATCCCCAAGGACTTAATTTGTGAATTCCTTGGGTATCTGTATTTGTCCTGTCAAAATAACCATATAGAACGGCAGTTCTTTCTATTGATTTGGATGCCAAAGTTTGAGCTGCTGTATGTAATCTTATATCTCTGTACAGGGCTGGTTTACAGTTTACTTCAGAAAGCATCTTTTATATTTACACTGCTTGATGCAAAATTCTGGCGGATGCCAGACAGTATAAATGTATTATCATTTCATCCAGTTTTTGTATCAAATTAAAAAAAAAACAGGCTTATGAAACACTTAGGAAGTCGAGGCAGGAGAATCAAGAGTTCAAGGACAACTTCCACTATATGAGAGCCTGTTTCAAAAAAAAAAAGAACAATATATAGGATTATGAGTAAGATAGGTTTTCAAGCAAAGAAACAGTCATTTAAAGAATTTAAACAAACCATTTATTACCCAAATTACTGTATTTTCTAAATAGTAAGATACTATAGATTATAAAAATAAAATAAAACAATTTAAAGAATAAACCCACAGAACATTATTTACCTCACAATACTTTTCTATGGAGAAGGGGAAACTCAACTGTTTAGATTCGAGGTAATTCCAAGGCTGACCCAGTCAGCTGATAAACACTGAGGTCGGGAGGGGGCAGTCAGATGAACTCTGCATTATATAATTCTGGAACCAACTTTGAAAAAGTCTGCGGCTCTGCATTCTTCAGATTCATTGGCTTTTAGCTACATGGTGTTTGCAAAGGGCTCATGAAACATACACTTCCTTTTTGACGTTGTAAAAATAGACCCACAGAAAGTATGAATACACAAACAAGAACCAGATGAACTCCCAGATCACCCCAGGCCACTCAGTACCATCTTGTCAGACATCACAGAAGATATGGGGTAGAATATTTATTAATCTGTTTGTTACTCTACGTGCTTGCTTCACTGAATCCTCATCACAAGCTTAAGCCACATACAGTACCCATATCCAGAAAGGATGGCAAAGAACCACTTTAGTCCATATACTGATGCAAAGCAGGGGTTTTATTCAACTCAGAGGGTCTAACTCTAGAATCCACAGATTGTGAAATTGATAGAGAGTCCTACAATTCCCAGACCTTATGATTGCAGCAATGCTTTTAAGGACTCGAGTCAAGTTCTTGGTGAGGAATGCTTCCTGTCAGGGTGGGCTTCCTCATGGGATAATCTGGGTTGGTGTGACAATGGGAACCTTCCAAAACCCTACTGTTCTTCCAGATGTGAATTTTACCAGCTTGGTTTTGACAGCATTGCTTTCTGAGCTCAACAAAGGGGTAAAGTTACTGTGTTAAGACATGCTTATGTCCCTAAGTCTGTGGTCGAGCTCTGTGTTTCGTTTCTGGATGATGTCTGGCCAAAGGTAAGGACTCAATAAATATTCTCAAAGTTAATGAGCTGTATAAGAAACCAAACAGAAGCAATTTTACTTTTAAACAACAGCAACAAAGAGCACATCATGAAGAGAGCAAGGTTCTTTCCTCAGCCCACAATCAACCCACACAGGCCCTTTGATATGGCAGAAAAAGCACACTGCCAGGTCAATATATTAGGTGGATTCTCTCAGATCCAGCTCAGCTTGGAATCCATTAAAATACATTTTGCTCTATTACACCCCATGCCTGTAATCTCACATCTTGAAGACAGAGGCAGGATGACTATAATTTTGAGGCCAGCCTGGGCTACACAGTGAGTGAGTCAGCCTTCTTTTCTTTCTCTGTGTGTCTCCCTCCCCGCCAAAAAAAGAAGGAAGGAAGGAAGGAAGGAAGGAAGGAAGGAAGGAAAGAAGGAAGGAAGGAAGGAAAGAAGGAAGGGAGGGAGGGAGGGAGTAGGGAGGGAGGGAGGGAGGGAGAAAGGAAGGAAGGGAGGGAAGGAGGGAGGGAGGAAGGAAGGTAGTGCACTTTCTTGTGCACTAAATAAATAACTATATGCCAGTCTGTTTTACACCATGGCATCCCCTTTTGTGGTGTGTGTGTGTGTGTGTGTGTGTGTGTGTGTGTGTGTGTGTGTGTGTTTGTGTGTGTACATATGCAGGGAGAGGTAATGTCCTTTTGTCTTTCCTAAGAAAGCTCCCTTTCTGACTAGCTTATAAACATGGAACATGAGAACATCCATTTATTAATTTGTACTTTATTCCCTGTCCATGCCAATCTATTTTTCAAGGTCAATGCCTTTGATTGATTGGTTATTATTTTCACTGTTATGTTATGAGTTACATACAACTTATATTAGACATTTTCAATGTTTGGAAACAAACCTGGCAAACCTGAAAACGTGAAATGAATTCTCTAATGATTTTCAGCTTCTGTCTGTGTTAATTGAGCCACTGGAAAAAGATTAGTGAAACCTCGTGTCACATAAGTGAGATTTTATTCCTTTTCCAGGTTATGTGCTCGAGTAGACACTCACACGTGTACACATTCAAAACTACCAAAAGAAACTCACATAAACCGCTGGCCTGCCTTACTTAGGAACTTAAGGGTGACTTGAGTCCAGATGCAGAACTTCTGATGGAATTCAGAGGCCTAGAAACAATTCCAATGAATTAAAAACGATCATACCGGGAATGGGGTTTTAAAACTTTTAATTAATTTTTTGCATTTATTTATCTTGTGCATGTATGTGTATATGTGTGTGGTTGTACTCATAACATGACTCACGTGTGGAGATCAGAGGACAATTTGTAGGAGTCATTGCCCTCCTTCCACCTTGTGGGTCCCAGGGATCAGATTTATGTTCCCAGGTTCATTGATAAGCGCCCCTCCTGAGCTGTCTCGGGCCCACAAAGCAATTGTTTTTCAAGTCAGGAAGGAATAGTTTCTCAGAGAAGGTTCCTTGAAGTTTACACCTTAACACCCGGGCTCAGGTTCCTTAAATACACAAGTCTTTCAAAAGTGTAGGAATCAAAGATATACCAAGACAGTATGCAGCCTTGGCTGACCTGGAACTCACTATGTAGACCAGGATGGATGGCCTTGAACTCAGAGATCCTCTTGCTTCTGCTTTTGATCAAAGGTCTGTGCTCCCACACCCAAGACAATTAAGACATGCTTGTACTGACTATAGCTCTGCTACTACAGCATGTCTCTGAGGATTGGCATTCATGTTCATTTATAATTAGTACCATATACAATTCTAGTTATTGTGGGGGAAAGTATGTGTTTCTGTTTACAGCCCCTTAACCTAGGACCTTGTCTTCTTGTCTCTAGATGCTTTCGAAAATGTGGTGTCTCGGTGTCTGCTGTTTCTGTTAATCCTGAAGATGCTCACCCGTGAGACTGAATCAGAAGCCTGTCCCTGCCCTCACTCAGAGGATGAGTCACACGGTGTGGGCGAGGTTTGGAGATGGAAGCCAGCTCTGCTCTCTCCGTTGGTAACCAAGGCAAAGGCATCTTGCTGAGAGAATGCTTGCAAGTGCATAGAAAGCTAATCCCACGGTCAGGCCTGTGAATGTTGGTTACCACTGTTGGCTATCCTTTGCTTAAGTTTAAGTCACGGCATCTTCAGAATCACATAGTTCCAAGATACCAAGGTACTCTGTCTTCTGGTCCACATTCCTTTGTCATTGAACAATTGCATACACTGAACAGGCTTTGGGTAAATGAGGGAAGGACAGGGGACCAAGAGAGAATTTGAGTGCTTGGGAAATAGCATTGAACAGTAAGTCAGAAGGTGAGGAGGCCTCTAGAGGTGTACCTTTAAATTCCAGATTTGTGTTTCACTGTGTAGGTTTTGGCAGGTTGTCAAAGGCATTTGAGTTTCCCTCATTTCCAATATACCTTAAAGTGTCTCTTTCATGGAAAACACCTAGCACAGAGTATCCGGGTTGCTCTCAGTGATTGGCAAGTGACATCTTTTTCTACTATGTTAAATGCTCACCAGAAAAAAAAATGTTCTGAAGGTCCTGTCTTATCAGATCAGAGCCATGTGGGCAGAGAAGGGGTCAGAGAAGGACAGAAAGAGCATGAGAGACTGTCCAAGAGCACATGGGAACACACACACACACACACACACACACACACACACACAGAGAGAGAGAGAGAGAGAGAGAGAGAGTGAGAGAGAGAGAAAGAGAGAGAGGGAGAGAGAAAGAGAGAGAGAGAGAGAGAGACAGAGAGAGACAGAGAGAGAGAGAGAGATGGGGTGGTGACCAGTCCTTTTCTGTGCTAGGTCACTTGCACCCGGAAGTGGCAGATAATGGTGGCAGGTGATGACTTAAGCTGTTGCTAGGTCCCTGGGAGGAGCCTGGTGGAATCACCTAGAAGCCAACAGTAACGACGACACAGACATGGGTGTATTATCCTCTCTTTGTTCAGTGTAAACTTTATTTGCTATGTGCTTTAAGCACACGACTTTTAAGTGTTTGCAATAAAGGTATACGTTAAGTGTATTGTTCTGATTTGATAGCTGCAGCACTAACAAAGAGATGAAGGACTGTCTTCTAGGCTGCACAACTGGCAAACCGAAGTCCTGCAATTCCAGGCGAGGATTGCTGCACTTACTTGAGAGACTTTGTTCCTCCTTTGTACCTGCCACGCGCTCTGCTGGGCACAGTTGTGTCCCTGTAATCAGCATAGTGAAGACCAATGGGGTAGTTTGGTCACCGTAGGAAAAAAAAAACAAACTCTTCGACGCCGATTTCACAACTACTCATGGAATCCCACAAACTCTTCTTTGCTGCAGCTCAGAATCTCTTCAACTGACCGAATTATTTCCGTCGATGTGAATTTCAATGCCATCCAATAGCAACAAGATTCAACTAAACAAAGGATGAGCTGTCCTTAGGGTTTCCCAGAGGGGCTTCTGTCATAACTTTTCAGTCAGATGAATCTGAAGAATAAAATTATTACCATCTGTCCAGTTCAGGTAGAGAGGAAACTTGTATTTTAGGGATGGGCTTTTCTTCTCGTGGGTCTCGTCAGGAGATTAAAAATAAAAGATTCCCCTCCCCCAAATTCCATCACCAAGGACAGGTCATAATATCAGGACATGTCAGTCAGAGGTGAGTGAGAAGCATAAACTGCTGAGAAGCAGAGACAGACCGATAGCTCTAGATGAGGCCAGAGACAGCATGAGGAAGAGTGCAGACTATACTAGGGAGAACAAAGGAGAAAATGATCGGGCCCATCCGCGATTTCGCGAAGCTCTTTGGAGAACTGAAAATCACTGAGTCGAGTCCTGGACAGCGAGGAATGTGCTTCCGAAGGACGAATGACGCGGGAGAGGAGTGGAGTGTAAAATGGCGTTCAAGTGCCTGTATCAAAAGGAAGCATCAGACAACTTGGAAATCGATCAATAGTGTCATTCAAGTGGAACACAGAACAGACAATAACCGAAAGAGTAAAGTAGACCCATTGCTGGGTGACAGATTTTACTGAGGAGACATGGTGCACGCGCTTACTCGTCCCATGTGGGAACCCGAGGCAGACCACAGTAGCACTTGCACCAGTGTTCTACTTGGTGAGCCAGGATGTTCTCATTAGAGTTATCAACAGACGTGTGGTGAGCGGTTACTGACAACAAATAGGACCAACTCAAATGTAGCTGTCTGATCCGAGGGCCCGCAGCAACAGAGCAAGCTGCTCCTCAGGAAGGCTGCGACCCTGGAGCAATCGGGATAGCTTGCAGGCCACCGCCCAAACCTCTCCTCTGCAGCAATGCATCTCTACCCAGCAACTGTTTGCTCCTTTTATAAAACTGGGAGAGACTTTCCAGAGGATCTTCCAAGTTGTTCTTTTCCTAGACGTGTGACCTTTTCTTTACCTCCCAAGTCTCCGGAGCCTCTTCCTTTCTCCTGGAGGGAAGGTTTCAGTTCAGAGGAAATTGCCTGACAGCTCCTGTATGTGCCCCTTTCCACTGCTAACGCAGCCTCTGCTTCTTCCAAACCCACAGAGCAGAGGTCATGATGGCATTGCGTCTGTGGAGTTAGTGCCAGATTCCACGGATTCAAGAGTTATCCCATTTCTCCCCATTTCTCTTGGGATTCCAAGGCTACCCATACTTCCCAGTTAACTACAAACGTGGGGGTTCCCAAACGCTTCTCCACAGGTTCGTTAGTGGTCTGCTGTAGAGGATACAGCTTGGGGCCTTCTGAATGGTAGGACCTAAAGAACAAGATAGAAAGGGCTGTAGGTAGGGCCCGGTATAAGGCTGCTCTGTAGCCCATGAGTTGCTCACCAGTGAGATGTTCTATGACCCTTGTGTTCATCAAAGGCTCATTATGCAGGCATGATTAAGTCATTGGCTATGGTGGCTGAACTCTTTCTCCAGCCTTTTTCCACTCCTCGGGGAAGGTTAAGGTTACTGAAACTTTCAACCTGTTAGTCAAGGGGTTGGTTCTACAGATGACCGGCTCTCATCCTGAATCTATTTAGCTCCAATTCTCTTCTTGCGTCCACATTGTTGTAAATGTGGTGCTCTGCCAGCCTGACTTTCAGCAACTCAACAGCAGCAGCACCAGGGGTGGCACTGGTTTCCACTGTCACTATGAGGTGAGTATTTTCCTATTTCCTACTTTCCCCCTCTTTAAAAAGGCCTCTCTCATTCTATCTGTCACTCTCCATTGGTCTAAGTTAATTGATGTTAAGAGTTATGCAGCTCCATGGAGGGAGCAACAGTGTCAATAAGCCAGATGCCCCACCCCCCACCCCCAGCTCCCAAGGCCTGGACCACCAACCAAAGAATACACATGGATTGACCCATGGTGCTGGCTACATATGTGGCAGAAGATGGCCTGGTTGGATATCAGTGGGAGGAGAGGCCCTGGGGCCTGAGGGTGTTCAATGCCTCATTGTAGGGGAATGCCAGGATGGCAGGATGGGAGTGGGTGGGTGGGGGAGCACCCTCATAGAGGCAGGGAGAGAGGAGATGGGATAAGGGGTTTCGAAAGGGGAGACCTGGAAAGAGGAAAACATTTGAAATGTAAATAAGGAAAAAAAAAGAGTTATTTGTAATGTCACTCTTTACTTGCACTAGTGACATTGAAATGACCACGATATTACGTTAGACAGTGGAGAGTAGAACATTTCCTCTCAGTAAGTCCTATTAGGCCATGTTGTAAGAAATTTCAAAATAAACTGGTCTTTAACAAAGCAAGACAAAGGTCTGAGGATGTAGTTTAGTTGTATATTGCTTGGCTACCATGTGTGAGTGATGCCCTGGGTCAAACTGTTGTAAGACACATACTCCCAATCACAACCTATCTTAAGGTTTTACTGCCGTAAACAGACACCATGACCAACGCAAGTCTTATAAAGGACAACATTTAATTAGGACTGGCTTACAAGTCAGAGGTTTAGTCCATTATCATCAAGGTGAGAGCATGGCAGCATCCAGGCAGGTATGGTGCAGGCAGAACTGAGAGTTCTACATCTTCATCTGAAGGCTACTAGAATACTGACTTCCAGGCAGCTAGGATGAGGGTCTTAAAGCCCACATCCACAGTGACACACCTATTCCAACAAGGCCACACCTACTCCAACAGGGCCACACTGTCTAATAGTGCCACCACCTAGGCTGAGCACATAGAAACCATCACACAACCCAAGTGTGTTTTCTCTGTAAAAGATATACTCACTTATTTATATATTTTCATACCACAGTTCTGGGGACTGAACCCAGTTTGTGTATATGAGGCAAGTTCTCTACAACTCAGCTATATCCCTAGCCCAAGAAGTACATTTGAAATGTAGAGACATAGATTGATATTCTGCACAAACAATATATGCAGGGATGCATTAATGAATATGTTAATGTCAGCTTAGTCAGACATTGAGCCAAAATTACATTATTAGAATCTACCTGGATTGCTACACTGCTGAGAACCAACCACATGTCCTCCGTCAGTGGAAAACCAGCTAGCAGTTTCATTCTAACAATGCAAAACTCTGCATGGGCAAAGAGAGAAACATAAGCACATGGGTTTGAGTAACTACCAGTACATTAAATTCTGAAATACTGTTAAAATGATATAGACTCACAGCATCATTTGTACACAGGCAGAAATACAATTATGCAAAGCACCTCACATGACTGTGTTCTTACAAAGATGTGATGACCTTGTGGCATTTTCTCCTCGGGTTTTCAGTCCTCACAGCTGACATCCTCGGTCCCCTGGATTCTCCCTGACCCTTAGCTTGGTTATTTTTCTTAATTGCTTTCTCTATTTCATTGACACCTGTTCTTTTCTTTGCTTTCTCCCCTTTAGTTATTTTCTCTTTGTTTTCCAATTTCTACCTCCTTATGTGCACATGTGTGGACATGTGCAGATGTGGTGGAGGCCAGAGGTCAACATCTGGTGTCCTCTTCAGTTGCTTTCCACCTTCTTTTTTGAGACAGGGTCTCTCATCTAACTGGAACTTACTGATGCAGTTAGACTTGGGGCTGGCAAACTCCAGTGACTCTCCAGACTCCGCCTTCCCAGCACCGTGTTACAGACACACACCCTGTGCCCAGCTTTCCCTATATGCTTAGGGGTGAGATCTCAGGTCCTTAAGCTGACAGCAAACACAGAACTGACCGAGCCATTTCCCCAGCCCCATTTCTACCTTCTTAACACGGCCCTTCGATTGTTGATGGTAGATCTTCTTGCCTGATAAAAACATTGAAAGATTTAAGATTCTCCACAAGTGCCATTTTTGCTCTGTCCAGAGTTGAGTATGTTGTAATTTCGTCATAATTTTAATTTAAATATTTTCTAACTTCCTCCTTACCTCTTTGATCTGTGCGTTATTTAGGAGTTTGCTCTTTTCATTCCCTAAATCTGGAGGTACCCTAGATATATCAATGTTATTGATTCCTAATTTAGTTCTGTTGTGGTTAGGAAAGAAAGGAGTTCTGTGTGATTGCAATCCTTTCAGGTTTATGAGACTCTTTAATAGCCTAGAACAACTGATGGGACATCCACATGGTAAAGTCGTATGCATTTTGTGGTTATGGGGTACAGTGTTCCACAAATGCCAGCTAGGCTGTTATAACTGATAGTCTTGCTCAGATCCTGTGATGGGTTGTGTATGCTCAGCCCAGGGAGTGGCACTATTAGGAGGTGTGGCCTAATGGAGTAGGTGTGTCACTGTGGGTGTGGGCTTTAAGACCCTCACCCTAGCCACCTGGAAGTCAGTCTTCCATTACCAGCCTTCAGATGTCAATGAAATAGAGAAAGCAATTAAGAAAAATAACCAAGCTAAGGGTCAGGAAGAATCCAGGGGACTGAGGATGTCAGCTGTGAGGACCGCAGGCCTGAGGAGAAAACGCCACAAGGTCATCACATCTTTGTAAGAACACAGTCATGTGAGGGGCTCTGCATCATTGTATTTCTGCCTTTGTACAAATGATGCTGTGAGTCTGTATCATTTTAACAGTATTTCAGAATTTAATGTACTGGTAGTTACTCAAACCCATGTGCTTATGTTTCTCTCTTTGCCCATTCAGAGTTTTGCATTGTTAGAATGAAACTGCTAGCTGGTTTTCCACTGACGGAGGACATGTGGTTGGTTCTCAGCAGTGTAGCAATCCAGGTAGATTCCAGGCAAGAGGCATGGAACAGTGCTTTTGGTTCTCCATCAGGTCTTAGTACACAATCAAGAGAGCATTGTCTAAAACAACTCTGCTGGGGCCCTTTTAGTCCCCTAGTGCTGGGGGTTGGACCCAGGACCTTGCATGCATTAGACATTCTCAGCACAATAGTCATTCCTTTCACACTTGGCTGAGACGCAGAACCTGTGACATTGCCTAGGCAACCTTAAACTCCTCCTGCAGCACAGCCAGTCCTGGATCTTGCATTCCACTTGGCGCCCTCTCTGGAGCAGGTAGGGTGACAGGCCTGTGCCACCAGCTCTGCAAGCTGCCCCATGCTGTTGAAACTTCAGACTGACTCACACACTGTAGAATGCTGGGTGGCCACATGCTACACAGTTCCAATTAAACAGATGGAGTGAGTTCTGGAGAGTCAATTTCAGAGGGTGACTAAAGTCAGCAAAACTAGATTTGATACTGGAAGATTTATCATAAAAAATACTTTTCTTTTCCTTCTTTTTTTCTTTTTTTCCCTTTATTTTATTTTAATTAGGTATTTTCTTCATTTACATTTCCAATGCTATCCCAAAAGTCCCCCATACCCTTCCCCCCCGACTCCCCTACCCACCCACTCCCACTTCTTGGCCCTGGCGTTCCCCTGTACTGGGGCATATAAAGTTTGCAAGACCAATGGGCATCTCTTTCCATGGATGGCCGACTAGGCCATCTTCTGATACATATGCAGCTAGAGACACGAGAGCTGGTGTGTGTGGGGTACTGGTTATTTCATATTGTTGTTCCACCTATAGGGTTGCAGACCCCTTTAGCTCCTTGGGTACTTTCTCTAGCTCCTCAAAAAATACTTTTCTTAATTCTTTAAGAATTTCATAAGTAGATTTTCCCCAACTCCTTTAGACCCACCTTAGGTACTTGAAATTTTCTAAAGCAGGTCAATAATAATAATAATAATTTATTATATCATTGTATATCTAATAATTTATTATATGTGTTATTGTTGTTATTATTATTATTATCCAAGGCAATGGATATCTTAACTAGCTTGACTATGGTAAGCAGTTAAATTTACATACATATATCAAAATATCAAATATACTGCACTTCTTAAGTAAATAAAATTTTCATCTGTCTATTATATTATGATAAAGCTAAGAACAGGGCAAAAGTTGCAGTTTTGTATATAGAAATGTCAGTTTGACCAAAAAAGTTCTGGAGCTTCCATTTGAATTTTAAAGTTTTCTTAGTTTTTTTAAACATTATTATCATTCAGTAGGTTTTAGGTGGGGAACAGAGGAGCAACAGCACTTTATTCTATATAATTTGACCAGAACATACTCTTGCTTCATTGTATCTTTCTTTGTCTCTTTAAGGCACACTGAAGCCAAAATCTTTGTTTTGAAAAAATCTGTAGTCTTTCTTGTAGTGCCAGATAATTTTGTTATGTAGCAACTTTCCATGTATATACACATGCTTGACAATGCCAGAGGTCAGATTTTAGCCTGTACAATCAAAGTGCACTCAGTAAGAAAGCCTCATTTGCCGACATGCTTGTGCATCTCCTTCTTACACACACACACACACATGCACACACACACAGCATCATTTCAAAAAGGTTGTGTCTTGTCAGAGATGGAATTAGAAGGCAGAAATAACATGTTTAATCCAGAGAGCTCTGGTTTCAGCTGTGGCCCCTGGTGTTTCTGCAGTCTCAATTTAACCCCTTAGCAGGTTCATAAGTCAGTATTCTCAATACCAGTTTCACAAGGCCTCAGTGTGTGGTGGCCTGCAGCATTTTTGAAGAATTGTGTAAGTGAAGCACTTGGCGCCTAGGAACCCTCCCCCTGGACCCTCTAGTGCAAGCGGCTGGACAATAAGCAGTTTTCTGACTTGTTTTTAAAGAACCAGTGTGGCAGTATGAAGGTCTTTAAAGCTGCACAGGAGGCTCAAGAGATGCCTCTGGCTAAGAGCATTTGCTGCTCTCAGGAGGTCTGCTGTTTGATTTCCAGCACCCATATAGAGACTCATAGCTGTGTGTAAAACCAGTTTCAGATTATCTGAAATCCTCTTCTGGCCTCTGTGGGTACCAGGCACACATTTGGTAGACATTCGTGCATTCAAGTGAATCACTTGGGAACATTAAAATAATAATAATAATAATAAACACAAAATTAGGTTCCACTTTTCCTTGTCATACATTGGGACTTTGACTTTCTGCAAATTATTTAACCCCTTAGATTAAGTTTCTGTGTCTCCACAGGAAGACAGGAGATTGATCATCAGTCAAATCCACGGATCTGTGAGGAAAAATCTGTAAACACCTGTAAACATCTGTCAACATCCGGAACACTGCCCAGGACTGTGTGGATGTTTGATTAAGCTTCTGTTCGCTCACTTTTGAGCTATTAAGAGTTCTGTTATTAAGGTTCTATTTATAAGGTCAAATGCATTCAGTTGATCAAAGCCCCCAGGATTACCACTGGCATTGTTAGAGCTCAGGTCACTTTCTGGTTCAAATGCTGGATATTTTATTTCATTTCTGCCTCTGTGGGTGAGTGCTGAGGGAGTAAATCTCTCTGCCGAGCAGAGAGATGCTATGCAGGGTCCATGGTTGCTGTTCTTTTTCCTCACGCCTCCAGCATTCACATACCCGTGATTGACGATCATTGTTTTACGGTTTTTAAAATTCCTATCCAGAGACTTCAGATTAATAATTTCTATCAGATGATTTCCGCTAGTCACTTTACAACACACCAGGATATATGACCGGTAGGTACAAGGAAGTATTTATTTGATTAAAATCCTTTCGCTTAATTTTCTGGTTGCCAGTAGCAACCCACAAAAGATAGATCTAAAACGACAAGTCGGTGCCACGAAGATTGCCAGCCATGTTTTATTCTTTCCTGAGTTGTGGTTTTAAAATAGCCTTCCCAGTGCTGATAGCAATAAAAACAATTGCTGTGTATTCTGCCTTAGACATATCGACAAACCATCTCATAAACAGCCTGGGCTACTAATGAACTTTTCCCTGAGGCTTTTAGATGCAGCCTCAGGCCCCATAGACTGAAGCTATGTCCATAGCTATAGGGACAATGACAGTGTTTGTACTATAAAAAATATTTTCTAATTTCTATAAACTAATGCATGAGATCAGTGTGAAACACAGAGTAGCAGAAATATTTGCATCTTTTTGAAAACTACCGTCATTTAATAAACAATGTATATCACCTCTTTAAGAATTTGCCTGTTCTTCTATAAAGGAGTACTGAACACATTAAAGGAAACTAAAAATAAATCCTGGGCAGAGCTGTTTGTAGACGACAGTGAAATTTTATTAGGCGGCTTTCTAAGGGCAGACGGAGAAGTCTCTGCAAGCAGAAAAATGTTGCTGTGCAGAAGCAGGACAAACCTTTGAGAGATTTGTTGGGTCTTCTAAAGTGGGACCTGGCATACAGAAAAACCAAAACCCAAACCTCATGCTGGTCACTGTGGTACGAGGGCATCATAGATAGGCAGGACTTTTGGTTGCTTCCTTCCGTTGGAAGCTTGCATGGGGCATTCTGGTACGGTGGATGCTGGGAGGAGACTTTCAGGTCAACAAAACCCAACTGAAGTAGCATGGCTTCAGTTTCACTCTGTGCCCACTACTTTGCTCACTTTCAAGTCATTTGAGAGCCTTGTAGTGCTCATGTTAGTTCTGCTTGCTCAAGCAGATGCTCTGTGACTGACCCCTTCCTGCTATACTCATGGGCACGAGGACGATTACCATATTGGCTCCTGCGGGTTGAGAAGCCTCTTTGTTAATAATTGAGTCAGCTAAATTTTATTCCTCAGGGTCCAGAGCAGGACTCCATATCCAACATGGTGAAGAACAAAATCTTGGAGGACAGACAGTTGACAAGTAGAGGGAAATTGCTGACAGAGTCAGCTGGGACTTAATGGAATCCACTTACAATAGGGATGGGGGCTGTGGCCCAGGAAGCACCTCTGAGGTGTGACCTGTGTCACATCTGGGCACCCCTGTGAGCTGGGGAGAACCTCAAGATGGACCTGAGAAGGCAGCCCAGGAGATGCCAAGATGCCAAGAGGCATTAAAGAGGATCCACAACATTGTGTCACTTCATGAATTTCCCCAAGTTTAACAAAGACTTTTTCTAATAACAGCAATGTTTTTAAAAGCTCTGAAGTTTAGAGAAAGTCTTTTTTCCCCCTTCTTTCTCAATTTTTACAGTGTTGCAACCATGCGTCCTTGCTCAAGTCTGCCCGGGCAGCAAAGATGGGCACTTTCCAGTTGAGTGTCTGCCATCAAGAGCTGCCAGGGCAGAAGCTGGTAAGGATGGCTCAACAATCCACCAGATCCTCATCTTTTCTTGCCTCCTTCTGACATTTAGCCCAGAAGTGAACTCCGGGAGCCTCATGTCTCAAGAACTAGTTGTTATTATTACAGCACACTCTCTATTATTAGAGCAGGAAGAAACTTGCATGTGCAGGAAAAACAAGGCCCGACGATCACCTAACGATCCTTCTACAGAGTATGTGTTTTGCAGCCCTGCTCACACCACCTTGGGTTCCCAGTGATATTAACAAGGTCTTGTCTCTTCTGGGGGTCATGAGAAGCAGTGATTTAGCTCAATTATTCTAGTCCCACAGGGTTGTAGGAAACGCACGTGCATCTCTTTCATTAGTTTGAATTCCTTTCCACTCGTGATTTGAACTCAGGTTACCTACTGCCATTGTCCAGCCCAGGCTTTCTCAACTCCTCCACAGAGGAGGAATAGAAGCCCTGGAGCTAGAGGCCAGGATTCCTTAAGAGAATCACCTTCTATACTTGCTTTTGGAGGCAGGGTCTCCTTGTATACCCCTGGCAGTCCTGGAACTTGCTTCTTCGACAAAGTTTATTCAAGCCACCACACCAGGCTTTAATAAGCTGCTTTTAAACCAGTGAGCTTGTTTTTATAGAAAAAAAAATGGGAGAGACTGCTTAAAATTTAACTCCACAGCTACAGATGAGAGAGAAGAAACCCTTGTCTTAAATACTTTACATTCTCGGTAAACATCTTATGCAAGGAGATGGGAATCTACACAATCCAAAGGTCATGCCTGTTTAGAATAGCGTCCCGTGATGTTTTAGGAGTGGAGGGTGCTTGAAGAGTGAGGAATTATTGGAGCAGAGATTATATATTTTTTGCTGTTTTTTAAGTTGGGGCATAATCAGCCTTACTAAACACAGGTCACCAAGGTGAAGGAAAAGTCTGAGGAGAGAAGCAACAGCAGGAGTGAGTAGGCAAGGATTGGACCTTCAGTAGCTAGAGAAAAGTCTCCTGATAAACGACCTGATTATGGTGAACCTCCCAAAGTAACTATAGATCACTAAAACACCCCCCTCCACACACACACGCACACACACACACACACACACACACACACACACACACACACACACACCCCTAGTCTACACTGCCTTCTCTAAGCATGAACAGTGAGTCACTGTGCTTCACAAGTATAACATTACGTAACATATGTAACATATATAATGGTGGCTACGTTGGGCCCACAGGTTAATCTAGGATCATATCTGTACCTCAAAACCTTTCTTCTCATCACACCTCCCGAATCATTTTACCATGCCGTGCATGATGGTCCGTACTTATAATCTCAGCTTTCCAGAGGCTGAGGCAAGAGGCCTCCTCTAGTTTGAGTCCAACGTGGGCTAAAAATACTATCTTTTAAAACCTGAAACAAACAGCTTTCTTTCCATGTGAAATGATATATTTAATGTAGTCCGGAGATGAGATGTATCTGTTAGTGATCCAGTCATTATTCTTTGACACAAATCAAATGGGCACCGAAAAACAACATAGCCCCACCCCCACCCCCATGCTATGAACCATACTGCTCCCAGAAGACCTGAGCTATACAATGAAAATCTCATTGCCAGGGATGGGTTACTTTCCTATGACTTATTGATCAGGGAGGCTCCAGAAATCTGCAGAACAGCACAGGTTCTGCATCATAAGTTTATAGTAAGATCCTATAGTTTTCCCACCATAACTATATAGTAAGACCCTATAACTGAAGACACTGCACAGCTTTGGTGGCAAGACACAAAGAAATCAGTCTTAAGCTGATCAAGAAACCCTTCTTGCTAGATAGCTTTCATAATGCTAGAAGATCCCATGTGGGCTTCAAGGGGAGCAAAGATATCAATGGCTGTGTATAGCACTGGCCACTAAAGCGGTACAATACTGATCTGATCGCCAGGCAAGGTGCAATAGCAGCAAGACTGTTTTTAGGGTAACTCCCTGCTCTCTTCAGTGGCTTGGATGCCTGCTCCACAGGAGGGAACTCATTGTAAACATGGTCAAAATCAATTTCTAGGGAAATCATATGCCCAAAGGGACAACATACTGATGTCTTTCTCAACGGCCATGTTGCCAAACTGCCTTCTAGATATTTATATTTATACCCATCAATTTGTATTAGTCCTGAGCTGTGTCAGAGAAAGCTTGTTGTTGTTGTTTTGTCTTGTTTGCAGTTGTTGTTAGTTATTGCAGGGATACATTACTGCTCAAATTACTGAAAATAAGCAATTGTGAGTGCTCAGCTATAGATAAAATATGAATATTGATTCCCCACCTCTCAAGGCCTAGGGACCATCTAAGAAGTAGGCATGGGAAACAATGCACAAGAAGAGACTATGGCAGAGTGCTGTCCTCTGGCCAATGCATGGCCACAGCACACGTGAACTCCCAGAGGCTGATCTGTGCACTCTCAGGCCAGCAAAAAATCCAGCAAGGACCTGAGAAAGGATCCCCAGGCCCCACCCTATTATGGGACCGATTTGGCCGTTAATGGTTACTGAGAGAAGGAGAGTGACCTTTATTTAGGAGTGTGGCCACTGGTAGGTCCCCCGTGCCCTAGATCCTGGCTCCGTACTCATACACATATAGGCAACACCAATTAGACTCAGTGGTTAAATAAATAAATAAATAAATAAATACGATTTTTAAATTCCTTTATGGGTGAAATAGCCACAACTACCAGCCAGATTCTGACTCTTTCTCCAAGTTTTGGCCTAACTTCTTGCTTGATATTCCTTTCCCTAAGCACAGAAGACCTGTGCTGCGTGTAAACTTTGACCTAAGAGTACATTGTACCTTACACCAGAATGCATTCTTTATGTGAATATCTGCGTAGGTAATACACTTTGTTTCTTTTTGTGGTTCTGAAAAAAAACCATCACCATATATTTTGGAACACTTACTACTAGTTTTATATAACTAGATGTCTTTAGTAACTGTGCATGGATATTGTTTTATAGTCTATGGCATTTATTATTCTCGTGCTTTATGCATTCTTTACAGATGCCCCGGAGAGTAAAGTAACTATCATTTTGTATTTGGAATGATGAGTGTAGCTGTAATCATTGAGGTGACATAATACCATGACCCCACTGAGCTGTGTTTTAGACCAGGATGGTTTCAACTACTCAGCAGCTCATCAACAAGCATGGAATATGCCTGTCTCGGGGATTGTGTCCTTGAAGAATCCTCGGTTTACTAGGACAAAGGGGTCATTCATGGCAGAAATAATCAGCAACCTGTGGGAGCAAGACTCAGAGTACAAAATTAAATAATGTGGACCCAAATTGTATTAGCAGATGACATTCAGACTCTAACATTCAAGCAAATGTATTTCCTTGAGAAATGACAGTAAATGTCACTTGCTTAAAGTTCATATTCAGAGCACAGAAAGTTAGGGACTATGAAATGCTGACTAGAAATTTATAGTTTGAAAAATCTTTAAATTTGTTTACATGTTTTTTCTTGATGTCACCAAGAAAATTTGACACTAAGGATGAGAAACAATGTACAGAATACAGATGTGTAAGATATACAGATATCTCTTTTTTCTTTCTTTGTTTGGGGGGGGGGTAGGTTTTTGGAGACAGGGTTTCTCTGTGTAGCCCTGGCTGTTCTGGAATTCACTCTGTAGACCAGGCTGGCCTCGAACTCAGAAATCTGCCTGCCTCTGCCTCCCGAGTGCTGGGATTAAAGGTGTGCGCCACCACTGTTATACAGATATATAAGAGCTTTTGGGTCTGTTTTATGTGCTTGGGCTTGTTGGTTTGGCCACTATGAGTTTGGTCCTTCGAGTCAAACTCATATTGAAAATCAGCCTTCAGTGATTGTTGATGAGGACTTTAAGGGATTAGATCCATTGTTTTGAGCTGGTAGAGCAACACAGTATGTCCCCTGTGTGCCTGTGGGTCTTACTGGTCCCTGGGTTTCCCAACAGAAACAGGGAAATATGCAGACCATGCTGAAGACACGGGCATCTGAGTCACATGGTTCTATTAGCAACCAGTCCAGCTCTCAGAAGAGGCATAGAGTAAGTCTTGAGAGGTTTGTGTGGAAGATTATTCTGTGAACGAGCCAAGTCAAAGACTACACATTTTATCCTTAAACTTTCTGGTTGTCATTTCTAAAACAAGAAACAAATTTTGCTTTAAAATATTTGCCATTGATGATTAAATTGGTGGGTTTTTTGTTTGTTTGGTTTGGTTTTTTTTTTTTTAATCAAGAAATTATTTCCTAGGAATGACTCTGCAGTTGATAGCGCAACTGCTTTCAGATTAAAGGCAAAACAGAAGCAAGGAGCACATGGCTCACATTGAAGGTCCAGCAGAAGCGAATAGAACCCCAGCTGGTGGAAAGTGGTTCTGACCTAAAATACACAGGTAGGCTGTCTCGTTCCCCAGACTCTTGCTGAATCTCCCACTTATTTGACTGGTCACAGAGGGGCAGGACCCAGCTAGCTAAGTATCTTCTCAGTGATTTACTGTGGCCAGTGTACATATTTTCTAAGTGACAGAAGCCTGCTGTATTCCTGCTTCTGCTGTGCATGATGAACTTGATGTTTTGTGGCGGCTAAGTCCCTCTGATATCACGTAGATCCTTTGCTATACAGACGCTGAGGTTTCCCTAGAAGTGATTATTTAGTCCTTAGTCATTAGTGAAGTGCAGTTATTACACACATAGGACCCAGGCTTCCTGTACAAAACTCTCCA
Source organism: Mus musculus (assembly GCF_000001635.26). Classification (NCBI taxonomy): domain Eukaryota; kingdom Metazoa; phylum Chordata; class Mammalia; order Rodentia; family Muridae; genus Mus; species Mus musculus. Next base: position 103,455,704 of record NC_000080.6, read on the forward strand.
TTGTTTAAGGAGAGCTGGCACAAATGGATGAGAATTTGGAGATATTGTTGGAAGTACGAGTGCAGAGATTTGTAGAATTATGTATTTTTTCGTTTCCAGGAAGGATTTGGGGGTAGGAGATCTGGCTCAGTGGTAGGGCAGGAGCAAGGCCCTGGGTTCAATCCCCAGAGCTGCAAAAAGGCAGAACAGGGTACAGTACTGTGATTAAGCCCAGGGTGGGCTTCAGCCACTTGGGTTTACCTCCTGTCCTTTACCTGAAGTCGCCTGAGGTTACCTGAAGTGTGGTTTTGCCTGCATTCCAGTGTTACACGGGCAAGTGCAAGTTTGTACTCTATTCGGTGTGTTTCTAGATCAGTAATCAGGATGGAATTTGAGCTGTGCATATTTAATCTCTCTCTTCGTGGCCTTTGATAAAACAAGGAGAATCACCTTGCTTATGATCTGTATGAATGTCTGCTGCTTAGTAAGTGCTCATGAAACGCTAGACTATATGTTCATCCAGGGACAGGACTGTGGTTTCTGTTTGTTTCCATTTAGGTTAAATAACTAAGAAATGTTGCCAAATAACAGAGACTCAGCTGTGAACACAGAACATGCACTGGAACTGGCTTCTGAAAGGCAAGCCAGCTGGCTGCTTTAGAAAAAGTCTTGGGGAAAAAATAGCCTTTCTCATCTAGTTCACAAATGGTAAGTTGAATTTCTCTCTGTGCTTAACTGGCTTCTTTTTAGCTTGTTTGTTTGTTTGTTTGTTTGTTTGAGGTGGGCTTTGCTCACAACACTGAGAGTTCCTGAGTAAACCAAGGGTGAGCTTTTCTAAAACATTGTTGCAACCGTCTTCAAGGAAGAACCTACTGATGACTCCATGTCGGAAACACTGTATGCAAGCTTGTCTGGGGCCAAGCCAGGTGATAGAAGCAACGGGAAACTTGCTGCCCAGTTGCTGAGTGTGTGTGTGTGTGTGTGTGTGTGTGTGTGTGTGTGTGTGTGTGTGTGTGTGTGTGTGCGTGTGTGCACGCATGTGTTCTGGGAATACTTTATGTTCTGCCCACCAAATGCACACATAGAAGATTCCAAAGGCACAACAGATAGCCAGTGTGTACAAATATTTAAAAAGTATGAAAATAATACTTTCTCGAATTTATTGATTTTATGTTTGGAATTGTAAACAGCCTCTCCTGCTGCCCCAGTAACCAAGAAACACCTGTTCACTTCGCATTTGCTAAGCATGAACTCAATCACTTATTAAACAAACAAGATGAGTGAGTTATCTTTATGACTCCCTACCGCCAAATGTGATATCGTTAGAGAGACAAAAATAGCAGTTTGAAGCAGATGCCATATTGTCATCTTTGAGTGGCACACATTTAGTAGCAACCATTGGATATGTTATTATGCATTTCTTTATAAAGCATAATCCAAAAGCTGTTCCTCTGTGGCCTCAGGATAAAACCCCACTGAGAGTCAACACTGGAGCACAGACGGACGCTTGAGGGGGATGAGGGAGATGGTCCACTATTTCTATAGGAAGGAGGGCTAGACTGTGAAAAGGTGAATGTATTACTGAACAAAACGACGCTTCTGCATGTAAACTGTGTGTGCATTCAGTGCGCAGAAATATTCAATAAGGTGAGCTATCAAAAGATCTTCCCTTTGATAAGCACATCCATTTTAATAGCATAGCAGTTCCTGAGATGACAGTCTTAGATTTATGGTCTCTAATCTCTGGGGCCAGAAAGTCTGACATAACTTTTCGGTCAATTGCCTTGAAAAGGTATTCTGGGAGGCTTATTGTTCGTACTTCACCTCACAGGGTCATATGCGATGGAATCTTAAAGATAAACCTCTTTATATAAGGTTTAAATGGAACCTCATTTATCCTATAATATATTGGCGTTTTGGACTATTAGTGATTCTTAAATGTGTATGTGCCCACAAAGTTGATACAAATTTAATTCCCAGATAAATCAGGAAATAAGTATCTATCCTGTTCTTGTTACTGACATTGTAAGTTTGACAAACGGTTGTTATCTTTCAATAACAAGAATTTAGTAACAACGTTTAATGGCAATGTATATATTATGTGAATTCTAAAATTGTTTGATGGTTGATAGAGATGACTGTTAAAAGAACAATATACTTTTCAATAAATGAAACATGTGCTTTATAGGAAGGTAGCTATAGTATTAGTGAATGAGATAGGCTCCATTCCTGCCTGAATGGGCTTCCTTTCTGGTTTCTGATTGTCTGGTGGTGGGGTTTTTTGTTTGTTTGTTTTTGTTTTTTGTTTTTCTGTTTTTTTTTTTTTTTGAGACAGGGTCTTTGTTGTCCAAGGTGACCTTGAACTTGTGATTCTCCTGCTTCAGTCTCTTGTATGTCTATCACCATGCCTGGCTAGATTTCCTTTTCATGGCAAAAGGATGTCTGTTTTACTTTCCTGGAAATTTTTCCAAAAAGTGTATTACAAGAAATACTTTACAAAATTGTTTAGAAGATGCATAATTCACAACATCCAAAGACAGAAAGCAGCAGGAGTGGCCATCTACTAATGAACACATAGAGCCAATGTACAAATTGACAGACTACAATATAACAGTCTTTACAGAGAAGAGATTCTTCTATGTATAAAACCTACAGACATGGAAATGCCAGTCACAAAAGGACAGATGTTGCATTATTAGCTGTGTGGGAAGGAATAAGGAGAGTCAAGTTCACACAGATGTGCAGTAGGATGGCAATTTCAAGGGGAGGATATATACAGTAGAATGGCAGTTTCAAGGGGAGGATATATACAGTAGAATGGCAGTTTCAAGGGGAGGATATATACAGTAGAATGGCAGTTTCAAGGGGGTGAGAAATGGGAAGTTGAGAAATTATTGTCTAGTGGGGACAGAGTTTCTGTCTGAGAGTATGGTTGTTTTACAGAGGGACAGGGCACTGGGTGCACAGAAAAGTGAATTGATTTAAAACCACATAATATGTGTTTAAAATTGGTTAAAATGGAAAATTATGCTGGGCCTGGTGGCACACACCTTTAATTCCAGCACTCGAGAGGCAGAGGCAGGCAGATTTCTGAGTTCAAGGCCAGCCTGGTCTACAAAGTGAGTCCCAGGACAGCCAGAGCTACACAGAGAAACTCTGTCTTGAAACAAACAAACAAACAAACAAACAAACAAACAAACAACAAAAAAGGCAAATTACGTGATATATGTATATACATATATACATATACACATACACACATATACACATATACACATATATACATATATACATATATACATATATTCATATATACACATATTCATATATACATATATTCATATATACATATACATACACACACACACACACACACACACACACACACACACACATATATATATATACATATATCACCACAATTTAAAAACCAGAAAGAACAAAAGTTTCAACCTGCTTCAGTTACATCTTCTCGGTTGGCCCCTTCTGCACCTTAAGAGGAGATAAGTTCAGAGCTTTCCCAGTTCGTGTTTCTACTCCTTCAATGCTGATTGTGTCTGGAAGCTTTTTGCCTGTGTTAACCCTATCTATGAACCTTTCTTGGCAGGGCATTCACTCTAGGATATATTATTGTGTTTTTGAATTCAGAAATAACACAGTGAGACTTTGGATTTTATAGTTTCTACTGCTAAGTGTAATGAAGTAAAACACTATTCCATCTTTGAAAATTGACCTTTGGGAACTTGTAAACACCAGCACTTACATTAAAGATGTGACCATAGCCTGGCTTTTTGTTTAATTAATTTATTTATTTATTTTGGATATATTTAGCGATGCTCATTTAGACAGTAAGCTGAAGATACTGAAATCCTTTCTTCCGTGTAAGCCAATCTCATTACACATCCTCCTGTCCTGTTAGTGTTAAACTCCACCTCATTCTCCTTCCTATAATATCTTTAGGCCTATTCTTTCCTATTTGTTTTTGTTGTTGTTGTTATAATAATTTTCAAGAACACCTTTTTGTGTCAAATTTCCCAGCATAAGAATACATTTACCACTGTGTGTGAAATTTACAATTATCTATCAGACATTCTATAATTCAGGTCATGTGAAATTTATCTCAGCAGTTTTACTCCTAATGATGATGCTAAAAAGGTAGGTGAGTGGACAGGATCGAAAGTATCTAGGCACATTTCTTACAGACTCTGAAGTGTCTTCCGCTCTTCCCTTAGTTTGATCCTTTTTATGTTGATCCTTAGTGACTTTTGGTTGAAAATGCAAAGACTGTTTATTTTTTGAGATAAGACAATTGAAGATGAAATAATTGCTGCAGAGACTACTTAACAACTTGCAATAATGCATTGAGCTTACAGGAGAGAACATTTTAGGTGCAGGCAGAAATACACATGGGAGCTTAAGGACAGTTATTAACTGGAAAGTTCTGGAAGCCCTGAAGGGTGGCAGAGGCAGGTTCAGACAAGGCTGGGCTTTTATGGCCGGGGCAGCAGTGACTCTGACTTGAGACAAAGTCTTTGATTTTTTTTTCTCTTCCCAAATCTGTTTCAAAGTGTGAAGTTTTAAGTGTTGGTCAGAGGTGATCCTCTCAGTGAGGTGAGTTCCATGGTGGGAAGTTCAGGACTCGAGTCCAGAGGGTCAGTGGTTTCCTCTCGAGTCTTTAGACTTACCTTCCATTCAGTATGGATGGAGGTCAAGTGCTTTCTCTCATGTTGGAAGTAACTTGTATGTAGTTCTGTAGTTCTGTAGTAACTGCTCATGAAAGCCAACCATCATGGGGCTGTAGGGAAGGAACAACTAAAATCTAAAACCTCAAAGCCTTTGTTTTCACAACCTATCTCTGGTTCTATAATAGAGCAGGCTGAGCAAGCCAGGGGAGGCAAGCCAGTAAGGAACATCCCTCCATGGCCTCTGCATCAGCTCCTGCTTTCTGACCTGCTTGAGTTCCAGTCCTGACTTCCTTGGTGATGAACAGCAGTATGGAAGTGTAAGCCGAATAAACCCTTTCCTCCCCAACTGCTTCTTGGTCATGATGTTTTGTGCAGGAATAGAAATCCCGACTAAGGCAGCCACTTATAAGACAGAATGTTTCCAATTTCCCTCCTACCTCTGGCTCCAAGGGCTCTAGGGCAATGCTCCTGTCAGTGTTCATGTTACGACAACTAAGTGATGCAGGTATGTCGTTACGGATTTGTTTTGTGCGGGCTAAAGGGATGACTTGTCAGTTAGGAGGACTTACTGCTCTTCTACAGAACCTGATTATTATTCCCAGCACCCACTTCGGGTGGCTTACAACAGCCTCTGGGTCTAGGGAATTCAACGCTTTCTTCTGGACTCCATAGGCTCCTGCACTCACACACACACATACACATACACAAAAAAATTAAAAGTGATAAAAATAAATATTAAAATTTATTTGTTATTTGCAGATTACCAACCAACACATACTATTGGCTGTCTAGTTAGGTAGTTCTATAAACATAAATAATACAAAAGAAAGAACAGAGTACAGGAAAATATGATATAAAATATAATACCAAATCATGGTAATTCTTGAATGGGGACCCTCAGAGTTCCGAAGAGATTGTAAGTAGAGAAGAAGCCACTCCATGTAGGGGAAACAGTTCTGCAAATGCAGATGCAGAAGAGGACTGTGATGGTTTGGATGGGAGTTGCTCCCATAGGCTTATAGATTTGAATGTTTAGTTCCCCAAGTGATGAGCTGATCAGGAGTTGTGTTCTTGTTGGAGGAGGTGCATCTACCACTGGGCCCAGCGTCTCTCCCTCTGCCTGCTGCCCATGGATCAGAATGCAGCTCTCAGTTGCTTCTCCAGCACCATACCTGGCACCATGCTCCCCAATGTGATGACAATTGACTAACCCTCTGAAACTGTAACAAGCTCCCATTTAAAAGCTTTCTTTTAAAAAAGTTGACTTGCTGGTAATGTCTCTTCACAACAATGGAGCAGTGACTTAAGACAAGAACCATGTTCTTGGTGCCTGGTAAGAGATAAGGGACTACATTTTTTTTTATGTGGGCAGAAGCTAGGTATATTGGACTGGATTTGGAAAAGTTAAATCCTATTCTATTGGTTATGACCAAAATTAAATGTTGGAATATTACCTTAGGCTATTATCATATTTAGATAGTGAAATAGAATAGGAGCATGCTGGTGGGGAGATTAAGTTACTTTAGGTGAGAGGCAATGAGACTGGAGGTCCTAGAAAATGAAGTAGAGATGGCTAAGAGGGGAAAGAATGGGAGAAGAGATTGGTGGGATGTAGTGGTACATCATGCATAGAAGTTAAGGAAGAAATGGGAAATTGACCAGCATGGAAAAGGTTTGGACAGCCCTGGGGAAAAGTAGGAGCCTGATTTTGTGCACACAATGCTTGTGATGCACTTAAGACATGCATACAAACACGGCACACAAACAATTAAATAGACAGATCTCGTACTGGGATACAAATTTAGAGGACATTGATTTGGGAGTTGACATACAAATAGATGTAAAAAAATAGACATGGATGAGAATATTGAAGGAAGAGAAGTTTAAAAGGCCATGGGTTAAGGAACTGCAACACTTAAAAGTCAAGTTTAAGAAGCATTGCAGAGATGAAATGTGGAGTGGCCACACCAGGGGAGAGGAGACTTGTCAGGTGTGGTGTCTGTATGACCAAGAAAAGGGAATTCAAATAATGAGCACTAAAGAACGTGGGATGCCGCAAAGACAGAAGATTCTGGAG